>NW_019104027.1:158079-176594 GCF_001856785.1 Myzus persicae
TTTTTTTTTTTTTTTGGTCATATTTTAGCATAGGTATATGATGATGATTGGACATGGTGCGCGCGGTATAAGTGCAGCGCGCATGCGCGTAAATCATCGTCATCACGTCCGCCGCTCTCCACTGTCATCCATAATATTATCATTATTATTATATGGTTTCAGTCACGTGTGCTCAGCCGTTCGATGCTATAAAATATAAATACACATTATTGTTTATTGTACGAAACAAAATAATATAAATATATGACGTGTTAGGTATGCGGTCGGTATTGGAGCGGTCCATTTATTACCAAATGATTTTGTTTTCCGCCCCGGCCGAACCCCGGAAGTTGCGACCAATGCACTGTATGCCGACCATAATGGTGTGAAGGCATGAAATGTGTGTGTGTGTGTGTGTGTGTGTGTGTGTGTGTGATGATGTGATGCGATGTGTAGTACGCTCGGGAAATGTCCCGACTGCACAGATTAGTATATTGTTATGTGTGTAAAAAAAAATTTTCCAAAAGCGAAAAAAATCACCGACTGCAGGTCATCGTCGTTTCTCGATTTTTGTCTCTGGCGGTGTAAATATTAATTTAACCGATAACTATAGGCCTCCGCTCGCCTTCTTATACTTTATTATTGGCCAATACACTTCGCGTGTCCAATTATACACCTGCGATGGTCAGTGTATTGTGTGTGTGTGTGACGTGTGTGCAGTGTGTGTGTAGGTACAAGGTGTGTGGTGTGTCATTGTGTTATATACACTTTTGGTATATACGCGTGACTTGGATATCTCGGCAGGAGGTAAAAAATGATTCGCACCGTCGACGTCTATATATGCACCTGGATGATGTAGGCGAAACCATGAAAAGAGCAAAATACAGCGAAAAGAGAAGAAATATTATGTATTCATAATATCATCGATGTGAAACATCTAATGCGCCTTTCTGCAGACGAGGAATAATTTTTCTTAAAAAAAATCTGAATTTGGTTTTTTTGATCATGCCATGTTTACTCCCATTGATAAATAACCATATAATACTACCGTCCTTTCGATATACGACCACGACGTTTCACATCTGCCAAGCGCCGTCCCGCGACGCCTCACTTTTTTTAATATGTAATTATTAGGTAGGCACCCACTATGCGTTTTACCCGATCGATTTTCACGTCCATACCAGTTTGGCCGTGTAAAAATCCAAAAACTCGATAAAAACAAGAAAAATAAATAAAACACAATGTGCACACAGTTTATCGCCGATAATCGACGTAATCGCGCTCATATTCTGAACGATAATATGCCCGGCTATAGCTCAGCCGATAGAGCCCGAGACTGTCAGTCTCGGGGTCGTGGGTTCGAGCCCCACGTTGGGCGGCGCCATTGTCGTACACCCATCTTTCCAAAGGTAGGTACCAACAAATAAAATAATAATCCACACTTTTTGAATTACCTTTTATCGTTGAAAACAAACACAAAAATACCAGACACAATTCCGATTTTACAACGCTCTGCCTCGCGGCTCATTTGCTTCGTCGGCCTATATGTATATAATATACTGTCACGAGGGTATACTATATGCCGTCTTCAATATTGTTGTTGTTTAATTTAAATTGCGTGCGCGCCAAACGGCAGGTCGGCACGGTACACAACGATTGATATCGAGAACACTGTCTGTCACTGTCTTTTATTTGCATATCGTTCAATAATTCGACTTTTGTGCGCACCCGTTCGGTGGGCACGTATACACCACGCGTGTGCTGCAATCGCCGTTACTCGGCGGGGCTCGAATTCGATAAAATAATCCGCACACACACGTGGAAACTATTACGCCGTACGAATCGGTATAGGTAAACACGATTCCGTCTGCCCCGACGGGGATGGACACATATTATCGTTATCGTTATCGTTATCGTTATCGTTATCGTTATCGTTATCGTTATTTTATACCATTTCGACGGCGACTCGTCAAATACGGACGCGTTCGTACACGGTAATAATTATCGCGACACAGGTCGGCCCTCGACATACGATTGTACGCAGTAATATTTTATTACAAGTGTTGCATAATAATATATGAATAATATTATACGATTCGTGCGGTTTTTTTGTCGTTTACACGTCCGCTGTTATCTGTTCGGTCACATCAGCTGCTGCTGCTCTGCCGGAGCTACCGTTTATACATTTTTTTTTTTAAACACATAACATTACGCCCGCGTTTACGGTCAACAGGTAAGTATACGGTATACCGCGGTATTTACCATACTCCGGTGTGGCGTCTACATGCATACATATATACGTTCTGACGACGTGCATCATGGCATGTTGTTTACATATATCGACACGTCGAGGAGGTCGTCGCAAAACCGTTTCGTGCGGTCACTGCGGTGTCGTTTTTTCCCCTCGAAAATTATCTGCGCACACACATCGAAACGCCCGTCGACTTTTATCAAGCGGATGTCACACCGGGAAGGGATGGGGAGGGGGGGGGGACTTTTCGCTCAAAAAAAACAAAAAATATGTACGAAAAACGTACGATTACAATTCCACGCGACGACGTACGTCGTCGAGTACAGTCATATAGTTCATTAATTATGTCCTCGTCGTAAATCGCAATCGCCGAGACGACGGGCACGACGATAAGTGAATAATAAACGGACGATGTCCGGAGCAATGTTGTGTCGGACAAACTCACAGATTTCTATACAAACGCGCATATAGAAATAAGCCAAGTCTCGCTGCAAGTTGAGGCCTGCAGGTGGTCGGTGGTCGGCATTACACAATATGGCGTTTTCTATACAGTAAATATGAATTACGTTGTGTTGTGTTTTACTGTTTGTAAACCAGCGGTGGTTTGAAAAAAATATAATATATTTTATATGAATCGTTTTGCACGAATTATTTTGTGCAAACTGTCGAACCGTCGACGTTGTTTCTAATGCATTTCGTTGCACGAATGAACCGACAAAGTGTCGGCCAACTGCAGCTACCCGAGCTGGCCGAGCTTCACTGATAACAGTATAAATATTAATAACCGGAGTTGCTTATCTATATAGTGTAGTATGGAAAGGTCCGCGGTCAAACCATATATGATAATATATTATCATGACGACATGCCGCGAAATTTCGTTTACCCGATTAAATACCATATCTGCACAGTATACCGCGGTACTTATATGAAATTGGTACCACTACAAACGAGTGTTAGCTTAGGTTATTTTTTAAGCGTTTCCCTATAACGACCGTAAAAATTGAAACACACTCGTATAGTTTTCGCTGGCCACCTGATACGAGTTGTATATAGGCCATGATATACTTACACGACGTACATCTGACATCGTCTGCAGCTTGTTTTGATTATTATTACCAGCTCGTCTACCGGTTCGTGAACGGTCGCAGATCTCGGATCGCGACCTCGTCAGGTGTCAATCCGAAGTACCATATCTGCAAATCTACAATTATTTTTCTGCTATAATACGATGCGTTTTATTTTTTATACGCCGATGTGTGGGTACCTTCATCACGACGTTGTGACACTTGTGGACGTAAACAATTTAAAACGCGTTAGTGCGTCAGACTATGACAAAATAATGCGCAATGTACACAAGGGGTGTATCTCGCGATTCCGTAAACCGTAAAATAGCAAATTATTAAATATTTATTGTAAACGCACATATTTTTATGTAGGCAGTACACACAGGTATACTTAAATGCATATTACGTGGTATTTGTCTTTTGCTCATTCAACCGCTTCTGTACGTATTGTTTAACGACACCGCCGTGTTAACTACAGCGTAGTGGTACAATAATATTAAATATTTAAGTATAAAAACGTGCGTAGTCTTACGAGCTGCAGTGTACTCAAACAACATGATACTACTGTGTGGGTAACTCATCGAAAAAAAAATTAAAGTATTATTCACATGCTATTATTCGTGCTAAACTGTTGTGCACAAATCCTGCAGATAAGATCGGAAAACGAATATAAATCATTGTCGGCAAATAAAACGTAACGTTTTCTCGTTTAAAGGGTTGTAAATAGTAGGCATTGGCGAAGGAAACTTCAACTGCAGCGCACTTGTAAAATTATGAAAATATTAATGATGAATAATAAAATTATATTTTTTTAATAATCTTCATTTGAATTTCGTGCACAATATTTATATATTACTTACGATACCCCCGAGTTCAATATATACTTGTATAATAATAATTAATAATACAAATTGTATAGGTTCTTCAACGGAAACTATAAAGATATAAAAAAAAAACCCTGAAAGTTTTAAAAGACGATATTCTTATATCTAAATTTGATAACAGGTCAATTCGTACCGATATAAATAATAACAGGGTTAAATCGATTATTCAGAACGCACAGTATAATATGTTACACGTTACATACAAATAAAATCATATAGTTGCGACCAATGTTGGATACCTATCAAAAACAATACCTGGTGATTCATTTAAAGTAGGACACTCATTATTAAAAAGACATAATCAATGTTTTTTTAAAATATCATTTTTACATCATTTCAAGTGCCTACAGCTTACAATGTCTTTATTAAAAATTAAATTTTTAAATAATTTGTATCTTTATATTTTAAGTTATTCACTTTTTTGAATTACACAACCATGTAAATCATTTTGATAATGAACTTTCAATGGTAAAAAAATTACCCGGTTAAGTTAGGAACAATTACTATCATAATTTATTGTTATCGTTATTCATTACGCTTGGGAAAGTGTTTAATAATAGTTTTTGGTTTCCATAGAAAATAACGAAATATATTATATATTTTATTATACAATGCAGTGTATAATCCAAAGTATAGAAATAACAATTTAAAAATACACATTGTATTAGTTAATAGCTATTACCATGCAATTAGCATTGTTATTTGTTGTATAATGGGTTCGTTTTGTTCAAAGACTAGTAGGTAGGCAATCAAACAGTTAAAAATTGGTATTTTCAGTGTGATTAAAATGATTAAATATGTGTTTTAATGTCTCCATCATATTTTTGCTAAATCCAACAACTGTAGACACTGCATATTACAAACTGTGCAGCATTCATTTTTATTTTACAGATCGATTCCACGAGTTATAGATAACAAATCAAGTACACCCAAAGTACCTCAACAGCAAGCACCTAAATTATCTGATGTTTCTAAACCATCGAACTCCACATCATTATCTGCACCATCCAAGAAAAATCCTGCGCGTCTATCCAATCAACCAAGAAGAGGAGGAGGAGTTATAGGAGAAGTTGCTAAGAACGCGGCAGGAGTTGCAATAGTAGCTATCATCTTTATTCATTATTAGATACCTATTTCTACATCGACTATTATTTTGGTTGAACTAAATTCCGCGGAAATTCGCCTCTACATAATATTGTTAATACAAACATAAATGTGTTACCCAATGTGTCTGAAGTTAAAATTATTTCATTATTTCGCTAATGCAAAATCAGTGGGTATTAATAACTATAACTGTGGCTTTGTGATTAATAAATACACTTGATAAATATAAATATTTTTTTGTTATCAATTGTCTAGGGAACTGCAGTGGGTAGAAAAATATCAAATATGTTCGATGGTGGAAAAGGTGATGAAAAAACAGTAGAATCATTGAATGAGACAGATTATTCAATTGATAATTCGAAAAATGAAGAATTTACTGAAGATGACAGTGATGGACAAGGGGATGAAGAAAATTACGAAGAAAACGATGAAGAAAATGGTGAAGATTCAGATCAGTAATAATAATAATCATTAAATAATGTAAACAATATGTTTTGAATTAACGTGATTTCATAAAACTAATCAAAAATAAATAAAATGTAAAGAATACGGGTAATAGTTTAAAAAAAATATATGCTTGTAGTATTTATATTTTAATTAAAACAGATAAAAAATCGTAACTAAATTCTTGTACCGCCATGTGTAGGTAAGAAGTTGAATTATTTATTTTTATTTAGTTGGGCTGATGAGGAGGTTCGGCTCTCAATGCTCAACGCGCGAGTCTCTCATATTACGTCAACGTTTTACTGTACTCGACAGACAGGACGGGCAAAAAATTCGACCGCAACGGTTGTACCAAAAAAGTAAAAAAATAAAACAGACTTGTTATTATTAAGCGCATAAAAATACTTACGAGTTATGAACAAACTAAAGCTGTCGGGACAACTGCAGAAATGTTCGAACTAAACATAGTAAAAGCATTGTGCGTATATTACGCGGGCGTACATAACACATGACTTCATAACGTCGAGCAATACATAAACAAATAACATTATGGAAACGATAGACTTAGGTAACTAAATAGGTACCAAAAATCAAAGCCGCTATGGGCATGTACCAGTTGCCCCCAGAAGTACCTATTTTTATACCAAATCCCCCCAAACTACCAAGAAGAAAAAGTACCAGTTGCCCTCAATCAAATGTACCAGTTGCCCTCACATGTTAATACATATACAAATACAATATATAGCTCGTAAAATAGGGGAGGTACCTAAATATACAAATCATAAATAAAATATAAAATTCAAAATTATAATGATTTGCTAATATAAAATAGTACAAAATCAAAATATAATAATTTGTCAACGTATAAATAGTATAAAATTCAAAAGTATTATGTTTTGTTATAAAAATTACTAACCGATTTTACAAAATCTAATCTGCTAATATTTTTGTTTTCATATTTATTTTATCGGATACAATAATTGACGGATTGAAATCAAGTTCAAAGCCAGAGCATTTTTCTTTTAACAAACTAAATAACAATTCATACGTTTTCGACGATTATATCCACTCGGATGCACCTAAAATTACATGTTATGTTGACAAATTATTATAATTTTGAATTTTATATTTTATTAATTATGATTTGTATATTTACCTCCATTATTTTACGAGCTATATATTGTATTGTGTATTCATTAACATGTGAGGGCAACTGGTACATTCGATTGGGGGCAACTGCCGCCAACTGGTACGTTTGATTGGGGGCAACTGGTATATTTTTAAAACCGCGATAATAGCCGCGGGGGGCAACTGGTAAGCACCCGCCGCCGCTATGAATGGGTATAAGGTAGTTCGAACGTTTCATAATCGCACTCGCTCGGGCTGTGGCAAAATTATCTACCCCCCCGAAAAATAGTATGCCCGACGAATGGTTCGCTCAAATCGGTCATCGGAGGAGTCGCGATCGCGTGACCTACGACTTTATCCAAACACTTTCAAACGTCCGACTGGCATTCTTCATAACAGCGGATAGTTACTATAGTTGTAAAACTTATCGTGTATCATCTTTACCCACACAGGCTCTGCACATGTTGCGCGATTATATTATATTAAACACTGGTAAAAGGGTAAATATAATTACCCACCCCGATTGGCCCGTTCGTAAGCCGCACAGCATCCGGTTATACGATACACCGCGTGTGGGCGAGATAGGTATGGGTGGGTTTGTATTGTATATGAAATAATTCTTTTTTTTTTTTGGTTCGATTCTACATAATATTCTTTTGTCTCGTCGCAACGAAACGGTGGTAAACGATCGAGTCGCAGTGAAATGATAAAGGTAAAATATTATTACAGAAACAAATGGTGTGCACTATCTGTTGTAGGCTCACAATATTGTGCCACTTTTTTCTTCTCGGTGTGTTAAATATTACGTATATACCTATAATATATTTCGCGAACATGGACGAAATTTCGATTTCTCAGACTATATTTTCACGGAGGAATCATTGACTGCAGTTAAACCTTCCTAACTGAAATAAATAACGAATTGACAATGTTACCGTAAAAAAGTTGGCCGCACACTTACACATCAAATCATATATTACACTCGTGGCCGTTAATTCAAGACGGATACCTACTTATTTCGTTAAAATTTATATCTTTTCACAATATTATACGCGCCAAACCCGTAAGTACTAAATACCTCGGTACCTATGTACCGCAGTGTATACCTGTACATAATATTACGAGCCAGAGACTACTGCGCCTTGCGTTTATGAGATATCAATTATTATTATTTTCCCGCATTAAATGGTACGACCTTGTTCGCGCTGTTATTATATCGGATAAATTATTACATATTATTATTACTGTTGCCCGTACAACCATGTAGGTGTATAGGCATGCCTAGGAACGCCGAGCATATTTTACAACAATATTTTACTGTAATATGTGTATACCTACCAACTATATTTTGTTTTGATATATTGCCGCCGCCGCCGCCGCCTCGGTTCAACGTCTATATTACAGATCCGTATCGCTCTGGTAAAAAATATGTCCGTATATATATATACCTGTGGCCGTTGATGAGAAGTGTCTCTGGATGCGATCACGAAGTCGACCAGACACGCGTCGTGCCGGAAAAAGAGAATCGAACAGCAATAACGTCATATCATATATTATTTGTGTACACCGATATCGTTCGGTTCTCTCTCTCTCTCTCTCTCTCTCTCTCGATGCACATAATAATAATAATAATAATAATAATAATAATATAATTCACTGGCATATTAACTCTTTTGAACGTTCGACGTGCAGCAGACCAGCTTTCGCACTGCAATCAGCCGTGTCTGTACAAATACGTTTGATAACAATTAATACAATGCGTACGATACGCTTATCTTGAAATATATTATATGAGATATGACGAGCTCCGGTCCGCTTGTTATAATTATTACGTTCGTTTTGTTTCGATTTGGCCGCTTCTCACGATCGTGATATTATTAATCGTACGTATATTGTACCTGTATCGTGTGTATATAGGCACACGGACGCGATAATCGATCTGCCGTCGATACGGATCGATTATAATATATATATATATATTAATTCGAGACATAATAATATAACGTTCCTGTTATATATAGTCTGAATTATATTAAACTGGTTGAAATCCAATTTTGAAACTCGCGTATTACATAGAAGAACCATATAATAATAATTGCTAATGATATTTTAAACGTTCACGCGGTACACATATTATTATGGTATAAAATATTAAAAAAAAAAAGAACCATTAGAAATACAAAAATAAAAACCTTGGGAGATGAAGTTTTTGAAACAATATTTATACACGTATATTATATATATACGTATAATACGTGTATGCATATACCTACTATTATTATTATGCATGTGTGTGCGTGCATATCACACGTGTGTACATTTAATTTATGTCCAATCAATTATTAATACCGATAGAACGTGTACCCATATTATACTATTATAATGATATTATATTATGCATATTATCGTGTTATTAATATATTTTCGATTTCATCGATTGCGCGCCCGACGCGTACCCGATACGCAATCTCTAAAAATAGACATTGCACATTAATATTTTTACAGTCAAAACTCTGAAGACTGAAGAGCGCCTATTCTCAATACGTAAAAAAAAAAAAAAAATTATAGATTGGTACCTATTATACCTACATATTGCCTGTACGACGACGATATACCTAGGCACCCATGTCGTAATAATTATTATCGTCGTTTAGACGGACTGCGAACGCGGCTTCTCCGACACGATATAATATGTATACGACCTGCGTCACGTCATAGTGTTCGCCGGCAGTAAAGTTTGATGGTTTTCCTCTTCAATTCCTCGGCCACGACACCGCAGGTCGTGCCTTCGGGTCCCGATTTAATGGTTCATAATATATATACGAGCAGTTCGAAACGATGAGTAGTAATGGTATTGTTAAGGTTGTGAATGGTATATATTCCGAGCTGTCGTTTGCTGATGATTTAAAACGGAACTCTAAAAAAAAAAAAAAACCGCCAACGCCAGTATATAATAATAATGATAGTAAAAAAAAAAAAGAATAATAATAATAGTAATAATAGTAATATGACCACACGTATGTAGGTACACTCATAGGTATACGAGGTAATTAATAAAGGCGTATACCTACATTATAGGTACCTACATGCTTTGGTAACCAGCTCGCGTATTTGGTATAGTCGCACAGTGTAATCGTCGTGTTGAAGATATTTTATATTTTATCGTCCAGTGCAGATAATGCAGAATATAATATGTAGCTATAATAATATAACATTATAATGGTTATCTATTATTTGAAGAAAAAAAACGGTTTGCACATTAATATTATAGAATCTGATTTATACCAACGTACAACAGGTATCTTTATAGGTGGCTATTATTATTATTATTATTATTACTTTTGGCATTTGGCATCTTGTTTGAATGCACTTACTTAGCTACCACAATTTCACACGATATATTATATTCACGATGATGATATTTTGGTACGATAGGATTGCAAATGTACGTTCTTAAATTCTTAGTTTTCTTCGTTTCGACAATAATGGTTTCTAAAGTGTTGAACTGTCGATAAAAATTGATTTTGCAACATTAAAAAATATAGTTTTTAAAAGAACAGATACATTTTTAATAATTAATGAATAATAAATAATATTGAACAATACATTTATAATAATTATAATAATATGGGCAGTTGTAATGATTAATTATTCAATTTTCAATTGAATTTCGAGACAAGATGAAATTATAAAAAAACTTTAGACTGATGGACGAATTACCAACCAATCGGCAATTGCGTTGTTCATTAATAGACAAAAAAATATAGACTCATTGGGTTTAATATGCATTCTATAGCACGTAGACAACTTAGCTGTATCTTTTGTTTTAGACTTTTAGTATATGTTTTCCTTGATCATGGTGATTATAATTCATAATATAACTGTCAAATACTAATAAAATAAGAATCATCACGAACTATCAACCTATATCTAGTAATCTATAGTATTATAAACAGTATTTTTGTATACCTTATTTGTATACACTTCGTGTCTCTTATAATACTATCAATTTTTTAGTAAAATGGACTTATAATTGTATAAAGATTATACTAATAACAACGAAATTGCTAACATTTAACAACAAGTTAATTAACTACTAAAGTTAGGCGCTATTGGAAAATATGAAATTAGAATTACAAAGAGATCGTAAAACCAGTTCCTACATATATTATATCAATTTTAAAAGCTATTAATTTCTGTAATTTCAAAGAGATTATATAGGTACTTATTGATAGTTGATTTATTTTAAAAATTGGATTTTACATTATTTTGTATGTCAATTACCTCTGTTAAACTTAAAAATTAAAGACTTACAACAAACTATCGTTGAGAATTAATTGTAGTAGTCATCTAAATTTGTGAGTTTAAAACTAGTTTTATATTTTTATTATTTCTATAAGTCTTATTATATTTATCGGCTGCGTTGTCCGCAGATTATGTATAACGAGGATAACGTCATTATTATTTGTTATTATTATATTTGAAATAATGTTTTTTTTACCCATAAGATTTTTTTAGAAATTGCTTTTATGCTAATGCAATGGTATTTAAATGTATTATTATTGCAACTGCAATTTCCGAAGGAATTCATTAGTATCTGCAATAATAAAATACCTAGTTCATGAATTACCACAGTTTTTTTTACGCTTATAGGAATTAATGAGTATTGTGTTACCTATATTAGATAGGTATTGGCCAAGCAACTAAACCTACACACATAGGCTTAGAGTAAAAATAGAAATATTTAAATAGGTAGTACCTCAAAAGTACCTCACATATTTCTATATACTGACATTCTGTGAAATAAATAATCAATATTTTTTATTTATTTTGCTATTGATAAAAAATGTCTGATTTTTTGGAGCTGGGATTATGTTCGATGTTGTCGATTTATGTTCGGTCGAGGTGTCCCAAAAACATTTCAAACGATTTTATATAAAATAATTATTTTGCAGTTTAAAAAAAAATCGGCTTTTTCTTGGGGCTTTAAAAAGACCGGTTCAAAACGCAGTATGTAATTTATTGACTATTATCAGTTTTGCGCGGGGTTGGTTAGCAAAGGGCGTTATATTATTGTCCATCGGCTTCATTGTAGGGTTCTCCAGGTATCTGAACACAATGTTTGTGTGTGATGGACGATCGCCATTTCAATTGTTATTTCGCATTGATTTTGAAATCCATATAAAGAACAATAATTTTTAGTTTAGACTATTATGAACACACAATATGTAGGCGCGAGTATAGATATAGGTACTTGTATTATATATTTGTACAATAAATGTGAGTTATTGGTTTCCGCCAAAACGAAAAAAAAATTTGATGTTTGTTACCACGAAATCTTGTTTTTTTAATTATAATTTGAGAACCATTTAGAATTACCCAGGAGCCACCACGAGGAGGCGGTTCTAGTTGACCCCTAAAAATTGTTTTCCTTGTTTTTATATATATTTATTTAATTTCATCTTATGGATCTATCTTTGTCCATTTTTAATAATATTTTATTATTATATTTATAATTTACAATAGTTTTAAAAACAGTAATAGTTTTTGTTGTATACGTTGTGTTTTGCAGTCGACGTGTTAATTAACTTGTTTTGAATATTTTTTCCATTTGGTTTATGCGGATTTTTTAATGTCTATATAATTTAAAATGTTTTATTTGTATAATATATACACATGTAATAATATATTTACAATAAAAATCTAGTGGTTCTCAAATCTCAAAGGACAATTTTAGAAAAAAATTGATTTGGCTGGAACGAAAATCAAATCTTTATTCATTTTGGCTGAAACAAATAGTTCAGTTTTAGGAGAAACGATGAACTCCTCAATAAATTATAATATTTTAGTTATTTCTGAATAAATATTAATAACAGTATATTATTTATTATCTAATAGTCGGTAATTTTTGCAATGAAAATAAACAGCTCAAATGTGTAATAATCAAATAATTTGTCGAATTTGTGCGAAATCGTGTTCATTCACATTTCACATGCTTCGCTATGGTCACACTATGAAGAGCAGAAGAAGCATGTCCTGTAATGACATAAATATACGAACCGATTGATATTTCGAAATTTTGATGTAGGTACTCGTTTTCATTAACTTTCATTAACTAGTTTCTTCTTAAAAGGCAAACGGTTGTTACCACGACGTGTCGTAAAAGTTCTAGAAAAAAACCAGTGAGCTCAAATATTTTGTTCTTAACAATAACATACACCTACTTATTACTTGGTTATATCACACTATTAATTTTAATTTAATCGCTCATTGGCGCAATTGTATTTCTCAACTAATTAGTTGACTATTACTGATTAGTTAGGACTTAAACGTATTGCAGGCAGCTAATCGATTGCACCAATAATATAATACAGGGACTATAGACGTATCAAGAAACCAGTTATTGTATCTAATTTGTCAATAGCTTATATATATTGTAGATTGTAGCTGGGTACCTTTACAACAACTCATGAATCATGAATGTATTAAAGTCAAAAATGCCTCCATAGTGACATACGAATGCCCATAACAAAGAAATGTCAACAAAGATGGCATCAAAGGTGTCCGTCCGTCAATAATAGATCTTATCATACGAAATTAAACCATATAAGACATAACACCGATAAATTGGACATTTCCCTTAGAAATGAACAGAAAATTCGAAGTTATAATGACCAGACTAAGAATTGGACACATACAGATATCCCACAGTTTCCTAATGTCCAAAGAAGATCCACCAATGTGCACAACATGCGGTGTTCAAGTCACCATCAAACACATATTAGCCGAATGCTGAACCTACGACAGTACCCGAACAAGCCACAACCTACCCGAATCACTATCAGAAACTCTATGCAATCACCCTCAATCCATTACCAACATCATGCAATTCATCACAGCCGCCAATCTTATTTCCAAAATGCAATGTTACTTATATATATATACAATTTATGTAATTTCTGTAACTTCTTTAATTTTCTAATTTTTGCACTGCAAGCCCAATGGCCCATGTTGCAGAGGGTATTATTAATTTAAAAAAAAACAAAAATTAAGTACCTACCTATAAGTTTAAGCTAAAATTAATTATTCATATCGAGTACAAATAAAGTATACGCTATACGTAAATACGTAATATAATTATGACTTATAATAGTTTCATATTTTTATCACAATACGAGTTGTCGTGACTTAAACGGTCAGTAGGTAATTGCATTCAAAGTGAAACCAAACCCATTTATAAAATATATATTTTGTATTATTATTTGGGTTAAACAACCTCTACAATTTTCGCATGATAACTAATAAGCTTAAATGAGTTTTAAGAGTAATTTTCACTTGGTTGCTCGAGTGGAGAAGACGCCCACTGACGACACTCTTGAGGCGCGGTAATTTAGGTATTTCAGTATTTGATTTTAAGCATGATCTAGTTGAATATTTTGATTAGTTTTAATGTCTAAAGATGACAGTTGGTAATATTATTTTACAATAGTCAGCTATGAGTGTCGTAATTGAATTTAAAACTTTAATTAGCTAATTTAAAATCATGTTTTCTATACATACATCCACAGCGTTGTAATAGTTTATAGCTCTCAATAAAGGGCATTTAATGAAGAATACAAACATCCATTGCTGATTATAGATTGTTAAACCTGCATTTTGTACATAGCAAATTATATGGTATATTTGTGAAGTACAAGAACTGCGGGTATAAATAAATAAATAAATTTCATTTACCCAATTATGAAATATGTTATGTATTAAATGGATCGAGAAAAAGTAAAAATTATACATTGTGTGTCCGATATTTGGAATTGAAAGTTCGAAATTTGTACATAATATTCGTAGTGATGATGATGTTCAGAAATAGAGCGTGCTATTGAAAGATATAAAGATACATAAATACTTATATCCTAATATTTAACACAATACGTAAAATTGGCAAACAAAAATATTTTCCTAAACACAGTAATTATTCAAAATTCACTTTAGATCTGTATAATATTCATAAAATATAGTAGCATAATATTATGCAGTAAATACTACCAATTGTAAGACTCAAAAATTATAAATCTAACATACTATAATACTATAATATTAGGTATGTGTTATTGTGTAGAGACTGCCGCTGCCGACTTGCACGTGCAACTCGTTTAGCACGCCAAAGCTATAAAACAATAATTTCTCATTTTTACATAATGCAAATGATGTATATTTAATTTGCTTAAATTTTGGAGAACAATTTACATATTAGTCGAATAAAATTATAAAGGTTTCTTGTTTTTTTTTTTTTTTTTACATTAATATTAAAGTTTTCACCATACAATAGCCAATATGTTCTCATTATTTAGTAATATTTTTTTATCACGCGAATGTACTTACCTGTATAATATATTATACATCGACACATTTTAGGAATATCATGGTAATCATATTTATTGTTATTCATAGATAATATATCTACGAATTTTATAAGCGGGGAGACTTGCAGTGATTTTATCAGTTGTGACTTGTGATATTAATAATATTATATGATATTTACTCTGAGACATATGATATTTAATAAAATATAGTCTGAACCAAACATTAACTCTATAATCAATAGGGGTTTGGTAATTTAAAAATACTGTAAATAGTATCAAATAAAAATAAAAACGTGGTATTACCTATATATGATCTTTATAAGTAGGTATATTAAGTGCAGTGAAAAAATTATACGATCAACTAAAAAATGTCTCTAAGCTTAGAAACAGTTTTCATCTTAAACATTAGACAATGAATATATTTTACTCTAAACTACATATGGAACTAAATTGAAAATGTCCAACGGTGATCTATTATCGATAATTGTATTTCTTTTTAATTACACTGTTTTGTATCTTTATTTATTATTTTTAAACGTTAACTCAAGATTAATGTTTGTATTTTTATCTGTTTCAGAGTGCTTCTGTAACTTAAACTTAATTATGTATAATTGATTTACACACTAATGAAAATATATCACCATTGCATTGTATTGTTTATTTAATGGTTACAGCTACAATATTATAAAGGAAACGTTCAATCGTAGGTCACCGTTCGGAGTCACAGTGTCATCAACCCGTTACACAATATGCGGTATATTTTAATTCATATTAAGCCTCAAACCTGTGTGGGGAGAGGTGGAGAGTGGAGAACGGATAGGATGTATAACTATAATTATATGCATACAGGAATATGATCATTTGGAAAAATGAACTGAAATTTGGATTTTCGTAAGCTTAAAAATTGCAAACACCGTCGACGGCTCATCTCGCGACCCGAATGCTATATATGCATAATGCATGAAAATGTCTACGCGCATAAAGTGGCGCAGTTCGATGCGGCTTTCTCGATGTTTTCCAGGAAATTGAATTCGTATAAAACCGTCGGCAATGATTCGTGGGTTTCGCCCAATAAATACCAAAAAAAGAAGTTATCGATTCGAGACCACGGGGTCGGTTCAGCTCGTAATATTCCATAATGTCTATTAATATATGTATTTAAGTGTGAATTGTGTTGAAGAAACCAACTGCAGTGCTACGCGACGTCAACGGTAATAATATAAATAATAATATTACCGCGACATCGCGATGCTCGTGTACAGACTCTTAGTGATTTCGCGGGCCACCTCTTTGCGTCGAAAACAATATAACGTGCAATATCTGAATTTCAAATCCGCCTCCAAGTTCGACGGATGCGTATATATCTTACACGTCTCGTTCTATGCGTGTAATAATATCGATTGAAACGCAATATTCAACCATACAATAACGTACGTAATAGAATATCAGTAAAATGTTGTGCCACCGTGCACTGAGACTATACTCGCGACAACTCGGGTATCTACGCATATGTATCATTATACATCGGCAGTTTAGCCGTATAAATTTTATTCTATCACACACACACACACACGCACATTCGAACTTGTGTGTGTGTGTGTGTGTGTGTAAGAGCGGTCGGAGGATTTGCATACGGCCACGGAATTATCATGCGACGAGACCGGAGAGACAAATTGCCGAGGGTAAAAGTCTTTCCGCATATACACGCTCATCGCGCGCGTGTGTATGTGAACCTCCGGATCGTACTTACACGCGGTCGCGCGCACACACTCGCGCATACAACCCCCCCCCCACCACCCAACAGGCGTATATATACGTATAAATATATATATATATATATATATGTGTGTATATGTGGTCTGAGGAAAGACGTTTCGAGTTTTCGGTTCGCTCCCCGCAGGCCCCCTCGTGTGCCCCGCGGCATCGTCGCTGCTGCTGCTGCCGACTTGGACAGATCCGTAAAATATGCGTACACACAGCACATAAATATTGTGGCAATCGCACCACCGCGTACGTATATACAGACGCTAAAACTGTGCGAGCACCCCCCCGGTCACCGCCCCTCGGCGCGTATATATTGCACACACACACACACACACACACACACACACTCGCGTATTTGTACAAACAACAAATGCCGCTCTCTCCGAGCTTTTAATCAGACCGTTTACACGGGACGAGCGTGCAGACCGCCCGCCGCTTGTTGTGAGAGATCGCCCGCGAGGCGGTGGCATAACGTTCGTAATAATAATATAATTTAGAGCGAGCGTGCGAGTGTGTGCGAGTGTGTGTGTGTGTGTGTGTGTGTGTGTGTGTGTGTGTGTGTACGCGCGCGGTTTAATTGAGAAAAATGCGACTCGTTTCACGAATCGCAGTCGTATCGTCGTCGTCCGTACATATTATTATATCGCCACCGCCGCTGCGTGTGCACTGTGTACATTCGTTTATCGAGGGTAATCCGGTTAGCCGCAGCCGTATCGTGTAGCACCGCCGGATGGGGGACCGCTGCACGACAACAGAAATAAGGGATGAAATTAATCAATCGGATCAGCGGGATTCCGCTTGTATCGGCCGCGGGGAGATTCTCCGCCGGTGTCCATGTCGCACGCTCCTCGGCGGCGTGTTGTTTGTGTACATATATCAAAGCCGCACTTATAGGTCTGGATCAGGGGTCGGGAACCCACCGCGGCTCTTTGGAAAATGCACCGATACATCGAGATCCGTAAAATATAAATTATATATTTAGGTATAGGTACTTGCGTCATTGTAGTGATAATATTTCGGAATTTCTTAACAACGATTTTCAGGTAAAAATAAATCAATATTTTATCTACATATATGCTATGACATGGGTCGGGAATGTTTTCATTGTTATTTATTAGTAATCTAATTAGTTTTATTGGGTATATAATAATATATATGTGTGTGTGTTATACCTATTAAAACCGACTATCATTATTCGGTATATGACAACATTGTGTTAGTCGATATACGTGAGCGCGGTCGGATCAATTTAATCAGTGCGACGTATGTAGTTCGGTATTTTTTTATTGTGCTTTTTTCCAACAGAGTTATTTTTATAAGTTTTTCGCCATATAGCGATATTGTGAACGAGATGTCTACAAACAAAAAACGAAATATTTAAGAGAAAAATAGAGGATTTAGAAGTGCGTGGACTGATACTTATGCATTTGTCCAGAACACCACGGGACAACCAAAATGGCTACTATAGACTTTAGATAATAATAATTAACTATATATACATAAATATAGACACCGTACTACTTAATGAGCGTAATG
>NW_019104027.1:176929-191519 GCF_001856785.1 Myzus persicae
TTCCGAGTACGCGTAATTTGTTTCGTGTAGCAGATATTTCAAAAGCGAAACTTTTATTTCGCATTTTTTAGTTAGGTGTAAACATTTATCAAGTTTTAAGTGTAAAATTCTGAATCTAAAAAATATCATCTCAAGAATAGCAATGCTCTCATGCAATGCTGACAATCGAACAGGCATTTTTGTGTAATAGCTTAACGTAAGATTTAATATAGCTTAACATTTCGAACATTTCAATGGAATTGTTGAACTTTCATCGATATTAGAGTAAGTGTTAAATTGATACTCTGCAATCGAACGTAAAAAGTGTTTAGGGGCACTAAAAATAGGGCCTTTTTGTTGGACATTTTTTTGGTCATTTTTTGATCGTTTGTATGGCATTTAAATCCGACCTCTAAAATGTCAACAAAATATTATATTATTTCACCAGCCGACCAGATGGACTTGTTTTTTGTGGTCACCGTTAAAGATAATAATATGAACTTATCTACTAGTTTTGTTTAATAACATAGCGATAGTAGTTGTTTTTTTTAAACGGAAAAATTCCGTGCATTTCGCAATTAATAATATATACCTCGCCGTGCATAGTATACCATTGCGGTAGCCTAGGTATATATAATTTGACATGCTGCGTAAACATAGCAAACGGATTGGCACTAATATACTTTCTGAAGCGATGATTGTTATCGTGTGTATATATCGTATATGTATATACGTAGATTGTATAGGTATAGAAGTACGCATGTACACACTATTATTGTATACGATTATGGTTATGTTTATAAATGGTTTTTTTTTTTTTTGGCACACTATCGTTACCGTTTTTTTGAAAATACTCGTCATCGCCAATCATTGGTCGAGTATTTGTCAACACATCCCGATAATCCGATAGAATTGAAATTTTATTTTTTCAATGTTTGAACAACGTTGACTGAAATCGCATCAAACGATATTTAAGTTATTTGATTTATTTTTTGCTTGAAAACTTTAAATAATTAATATGTAAAATTCATATTATAACTCATTTGGTTATTCTTTGTATACTTATAATGTATTATATATAATTGGCTCCTATTATAATTTTCCTACTACAATATTATTACTGTTTATATAATATGCAATTTTCACGAAGCCTGTAATAACAATATTAATTGTTGATTGAAATTGATAAGTATAAAAATGAAATAAGAAAAAACTAATATAATTTTATTCACGCATAGGTAGGTACTTTAAAACAACATGAACATAATACAATTTTAATAATTAAAATTTAATTAATTTCATACCTTTTCCAAAGTATACATACTCATTTTTATGGAATAAAGGTTATAGAAAAAAATTGTTATTTTTAATTTACATAAAACTTGTTTTAAAACAGATAGATTTAACGTATTTACCATGGATAATTGGATAACTTCTTTTTGTAATGGATCTCTCGATAAAGCGTATAATCGTATTGGCGTATGCTACTTATTTTGGTTTAACTTTTAAAGTCTATTAGAAACTCTGTTAGCTGTACCAATATTAAATTCAAAGAAGAAATACCCGCAATAAGATCATTTTATGACAAACCCGATCATAATTAGTATATACCATAAAGTACCCATTATGGGTCATAATTTATATAAATCAAACTTAGATATGAATTCGTGTATTGATTATAGTACCCCGCAGGATCAATATATGTCACTCTATTACAGCGAACAAAACTCGTAATTCGTATAATTATATACACTAACAATCAAAATGTATATTTGACAAATGCAGGAAATTGGGAGAACACAGATAAGCAGTTAAAATAAGTCACATATTATTATCGCTGAAACTTTAAGTCCAAACAATGAAAGGAAAGTACCATTCTGTTCTACCAGCAAACACAAATACAGGATAATATAGGTATAGAAATAATTTATTAACATACCTAATTTATATCATTATTTCATCGCCACAATTATCACGAAACCTGCAATGTTATCGTAAATGCGCTACTAATATTTACCATCCTCAAAACTTGTTATATTGTTTAATATCATACTACTCAAAAACTATAGACACCATTGACCCATCCTGAATGTTATCATTTGAAAATGACATATTAATATGTATAGTGCTGAGGTCCAGTCGTCAGGGCCGAATTGTATTCATGATGTACAATAACTCGTATAAAAATATTTTAATTTTGCGGAACAACCTCACGCGTCAAGCATCCTATAGAATATATTATTTTTATTACATTTAATTTACGACAGTCCGTTTTTAGTGCATTAATATAATGTCAAACAACAAACATTTACCTGCAGCAATAGCACATACGATTGTACCACTTGTACCGTAATATAATTTATAAAAGGTATAACGGTCGAATCATGTCCCAGCGAATTCCAATAACGAATTACGCTCGTACCTCCGTATACTGCACATAAATGTATGGAATTTATATGGATGAACAGTGCAAAACAAAAAAGGGTTTGGGATTCGATTATATTGTGTTTCATTGTTAGACAAATTAAAAATATGAGGTGCCCTTCTAATTAAATCAGTGACGTATATATATATATATATGTGTGTATATAAATATATTTTACGGAAATCGTTTTTTGGCTCCCTCGACGAAACCGTCAACGACACGTACCGTAAAAATAATTCACCGGCATTCAATTAGACGGAGAAGTTTGTAAATATTTTGGCTTAATAACAATAGGTTTTTTACGGTATACCGGACACGAACAAACCGCCATTGTTGTTTTTTTCACTTCATCATTCGTTTTGTGTTTTTTTTTTTCCCATTGAAAAGTGTTTTACATTCAGAGTCACTTAACACGACGACGTCCGAGAGCGTTTAGTGGAAAAAAAAAGCGCGCACTATATATATTATTTCCGATTCGATGGCCAATAGTAAACAAAAACAGACACCCGGCGAGATTTACAAAAAAAAAAAAACAAACAAACCTCAAATTGTTTATCCTGGGCCACAGCGGGGCACGCGCCCCATGGATAAATGCTCTCACATCCCCCAAGAGGTGTTGACGACTATAATACGAGTCATGACAATATTTGACTAAAAGAAAGTGGGTACCCATATTATAATAATATCGGGTAGAGGCATGCTACCTGGGTTAATGAAATGAATACCTTTTACTGAATTTCGTCCATTCATCCACAAATTATTTTCATCGTCCCTCGTGAGATTTTTATTAGAAATCTAAACCGAATTGTCATATTATTTCTATATTCGTGGCTGTAATAATTTGTAGCGTCGCTATACATACAAAGTATAATATAGGTACAATATATAATTATAATATTATATATTATAGGTATAATATAGTGTTAATACTGTGAGCGTTTTCCAAATTATTTTTTATTCAATCGCGCAATAAGTGATGAAACATGATAAGTTTAATAGTTTTGATCATACATGATGTTATATATTATATTATATTCTTTTTGACAAATACAATTAAATGTAGAGATGTGTATGATTATTCACTGCAGTCGTGTAGCTATGACTAATAAGTAGGAATAGACAGCGAGTATAGACCATGATATTATATTATAGTTATTGAGCATGTAGAGCATGACAAATATGTCATATTAAGCATTTAAATAATATAGTGTATTGTAAAACTGTTAAAATATAATTGATTTATAATACAAGTGAATCCGATTTCAAGACTTTCCGCCTTGATGAGTATACCTCTATATGGTTCTGGAAAATTACACAAACTACTATTTCCACGTCGTAATACAGGCACCAACTATACCGCTGCGGTCGTCTGTTTATGTACTGTTCAGCTAACCAATTTAGACAGTTTACAACAATCGTTGTATATTAATATTGTATATAGGTACATGAACATAATATAATATTATGTATGGACCTATATCTCGACTAATGTTTTTTTTTTTTTTCATTTACACCTTCTAGCACATATTATTTGTGTGTTATTAATGTATACACGGCTGAACTATAATGATGTTATAGTGTTATATATACCAGAATTTGTTATGCAAGCAATAAAATTATCAAATCACTTTCTACGTAACGGCAATTTTATTTTTTGTAAATGTTGTGTATGTAAAATGTAGTAATAGCTTATAACGTACCTATATATGGCAGGTATATTATATAGGTACCAGCTATATAATATCCTTTAAATTACGAATGTTTGGCAATATATATTGTGGGTAATAAACCAGTTATTATAATTACTGGAGGATATGTTATTATGTTCTAATATCTTCGGATGTGATTTGCAATTTATAAAGAATGTTGTTTTAAAAAAAATATGACGTCAATGATACGTGTATGTTGTATATATTAAACTGTGTATTATGTACACGTATAAAATAGTGCCTCCTTCCGGTCGATTTTGATCAATTGATCAACGGCGTGGCTACACATCATATAAACCGCCATTTACACATAATATGAAAACGTATATATTATCATCATAGTCTCATACGCTTATTGTGGATAACCGTTATTCTCGGCAACATTATTATAATATACACCCATCTGCAGTGTATCGCAACATACAAGAGAGAATTATATTATTCTGCTCGATTTTATGTGTAACACTACTCGATTCCAATAGGTAAATCGAAAACTCGCGAACAGGTACGATAATAATATATTACTATAAATGCGCTGTTGCGTAAATTCCGTGTGTCGTATATATTACAGGTGCAATAATTTTGTTCTGGAATATATTGTGTTTTTCATTTTTGCCTACACGCGTTTGGAAATGGCGATAATATGACGAATCATCGGTGGAGTAGTTTTTTAGAGAAACAAAATACCCTAAAGTAACCGCTCAGACAGGAACTGCAATATCGTTATTATAATATAAACGCATACAATAGCTGCAACTGCAACTGCAGAGCACTGCTGCACTCGCCGGGTGAGCTTTTACTGCCCGCAAGCGTCGTCGCGTGTACTTGGGTCGGGTGGAAAGCAAAAGAGAAAACGAGTTCGCAATGAATTTCTAACTACTGCACAATATATACTCATGCGAAAACGCAACAACGTGTAGGTATTCTGTGAAAATTTCAAATTTCAAATTAATTCTCCCCTATATGTCATTAATATTCATTATAATATTGTTGTACATGAGCTGTGCGTGTAGCAGGTATATTTTCTATATAAATGCACTATACATATTAAGCCATATCGCAGTTTAAAATCGTGTTTTTTTCTGTTGCATTTTACCAGCACTGAAATACGATTACCTATGCAGGTATACGCGTGTCTATTATTGTGCAAAGTCGGTGACCGACGGAAGCGCAATATCATAATAACGGCGAACAACATAATATTTTGTATCATAATTTCGTCAATCGCGAGCTGTGTGTGGTCTTAAGGTGTACGCACTTATCACGTATATTAATGTATTATTACATTATAGGCGTTGAAAATGAAATTCGAATTAAAACCTACAGTGGCGCGAGAATGAAATATCACACCACGCGCCGCGATGTGTTCGGGAGGTGTCGACTCGTAGTAAAACGGCTGTGTGCCATCATCGTCCATAATATTGTAACTGTAGGTATGTGGTATGTGGTATGTGGTATGTGGTATGTGTGTTCTCATATTTTGGAACGTGGGGTGAAATGGAAATTCTAAGTTACACATATTATTACTAATTTGTTTAGTTCTTATTATGATATTCTTTTATAACTGGTAAATGCAAACATTTATGAAAACCATATTATGGTTGTAATATAATACGTAAATTAATCAAACTAATATATTATCACGAGTCGATTGCAATAACATTATTTTTGAGTTCTTCGTAGAAATAAATCAGTAGAATCTAGTAAAAGTCAATTTAATCAAATCAATTTTGTAAAGCAAATATTAGTATATTTTACTTGTATACCTATGCAATTAAATTAATCAACTTTAATATTTATTTTTGTCGAAATAATTTGTATGCACACAATTATTATACATGTATTTATGGAGACAACTAACCTCTATATAATAATTGTAAAATAACGACAAAAAATGCTTTAAATAAATAAATAATTAATAAAATGTATGAACCTTAAGCGTTTTACAATTCTCTATACGTTTTATGGATTTCATACGTATAAATGCATAAGTAATACACAATAGTAGGCAAAATCAAACAATTAATTCTAAATTCAAAACTACAAAAAACCATAGACCTATTAACTAAGTTAATATAGGTCTATGCAAACAACTAAGGAACTAAGGCTATGACTATAGGTCCACCCCACTATACAACGTTGTGTACATTTAACTATATGCAGCTGTTGTTGATTATCACCGGGGAGGGGGGGGGGGAGTTTTGAAAATATTAAATATGCATCGGTAAAAAATGTTAGAAACATTTCCTACACGGCAAAAACAAAATTAAAGTTACAATAAACAAATAACACCTAAATAGAAAATAACAGTTTATTATATATATAAGCAACTGATAGGTAGAGGGGTTGTGACGAATTTAATTTTTGACTGATAACAATGAGATAATAATGATGTACCACATGGTATCGTTATAAGACCAACTATTCTATAAATCCAATTTTTTAATCATTGTTACCAGAGTATAAGACATAAACATATTAGAACGTCCCCCTTTCTGCCCCCCCACTTTTCCCTTATATATTATACTGTGCGCTATAGAAGTATTCTTCTTTTTTAGGAACGACACCGGCTCGGAACACGTGTCTGTTCAATTCTTTTTTTGCCCGACAGAAGCAGACTGAGGCGGAATCATTAAAATTCCCCAATACATTTTCCTATACTCGCCCTTGTGTCGGCGACCCGACGTTAATTTCGTACACACACGATGACATTTTGGAAAGGGAAAACGGGGAGGGGGGGGGAAAGAGTAATAAAAATACCAATAATAGTCGGAACACGTCGAGCCGACTCGTATTACAATGTATACGCGGATTATAATTCATTGTACCTCAGATATTGTACTGGCTCTGTTGATTTCATTTTATTTAAAATTCTTACAACGCCTACGTATATTTTTGAGTAAAACGTAAAATTAGATGAATCGCGGAAAAAAAAGTCCTGGTAAAAAAATTAGGTAACGACGAAATGGTATAACCGCGGTACTCGTCGCGCTCAGCGTATATAATGGTAAAACGTCAATGCAGGCTGAGAACCTTTGTCGTTGAAGCCTTAATAAATAATAAATTATGTAAAAACAAAATATTTAATGCCCTGAGTTGTATCGTTATACATATAACGTGTATATACGTATAATGCGTATGTGTATGCATGTGATGTGTATACGTATTTGAGTAACATCACCGCGCCGGATGTTACGATAAATCATCGGGACTTAACCCTCGATAACGGAAGTTATCGATAAGATTTCATTTTACCCCTTTTACCAAACTGGAAAACGGGGTAAGAAACGTCAACATAAAGATTATATTGTTTTTTTTTTCAAATACCTATGTACAATTTATGGTAACGATGTTCAATGTATTCTATAATACCTACTGTAAAGTTTTGAGTTTTACTTTATAAATAATCAATATTACATGCTTTAATATATGGTTTGATTATTTGTCGGATAATTAATATAATCAATTTTTGGTCGATAGATATAGTTAATAAATGTGAATTTTGTGTATAGAAAAATAATATTTTCAAAACCATAATAATTGAAAACAAAAATAAATCTTCAGTGGGGACTACTAATAACAGTTAAGCCTAGGTGTGTATAGGTGTATGTTCTAGATAGGTATCCAGCTATGAGTTTGTGAAATGTACGCAGTACATTATTTTTTAATTGATAAGTGCGGCGAGGCACTCGTAAAAATAGTAAAAATTAAATAATTATTCTGAACGGTAGCCGGTCGGAGTTCTTCTGGGCGTTTTAGAGACATCAAAAAAATTACAACAGCTGCGGTACCACAGCATCTTGATGATTTATTATTTAATTTTTAACGGTATATTTCACGCAGTTGTGGGATAGTTGCGGTATACAGCCAACACATTAAATAGTCACTAAGTAGGTTCGTGTAAAAATAGTATTAATATTTTGTCGATTTTATCATTTTTCGCTCTCGTATTATACGATAATGTTATAGTATATTGCGCACATTATATTTTAAAGGTGTAGGTACGTTTTAACAAAATGTTTCGTCATAATTTATTATGATCTCTGCCGTGGGTGAAATCATTTTTTTTACTCCGCTGGTGGTTGACAAACGCTTTTGTACAATTTCCAGTGTGTAAATATGTTTTTAAAAAAAATAAAAAAACTTCGTCATCTACGTACAATTGGCAACAGCAATTTCAATGGTATGCCTATCGTATTATGTTTTTGACCACCGCGTCGTTTCCAGTAAAGTTATTCTCACCGAATTCATTGTAAGACGCAAGCATTACAATAATAATATGTATATACGCAAACGATTTGTCGACCGTCACGTCGACCATTACTCGAACCATTCTGCAGTGTATAAATGATAATAATAATATATATTATGAACTATACCCATGGCTTTTGATACGAGTGGTCACAATAAAAACATAATTTATCATATTAAACGGCGATGTACGTCTCATCATTATCTCTGTGCGACGGGCCACAATAACGGGTATAGGTTATACACAATATGTGTACACACTATACCTTAATCGGAGTTCATTTTTGGAATAAATTCGACATTGTTGTCGCGTGTAATCTGCTAATAACACACGATAACGTACACAAGTCGAGTGCAGACAATAACCAAACATAATACAACAAATAAACGAGAGGGACGAGGTGAAAGAATAAGGTAAACATTGAAAGGGATTTCGCTAATATTGCGGTTTATTATAATTTTCTCCTTGTGTGGGTTCATTGTGTTTTCTTTCAGATAAATCACCATGTTCGCGGGACATAAACTGTTTATTCACGTCCTGGTGGAAAAGAAGAAAAAAAAGTAAACGTGTACACCGTGTTTAAATAGTCGTTGAAGAATTTCACAAAAAAATCGTAAAAAAAGAAAAACATCTGTTGGCCGAACACCTTCTGTCACTGTTCATTTGGAATTCACTTGACACCAATTATTAATGCTTAACACGACCGTGTTGAGCATTTATACTCGTAATGCAAACTTTGTTTGTAAGTCTTGACTATACTATAAATAGTTGATTCTAAAAAAAAAAAAAAAAACGAAAAAAAAACACAAGATATATGTTATAATACAACTTTCTAACTATTAAAATCATATGTTTATTTTTAAAACTTAAACATATATAATCTCCTTACGTATGCTGTATTTTAATATAATATTATCATGTTTGTTTAATTTATTTTTAAATTTTTCAACTAGCCCTTAATCATATAATGGTTCACTATAATTTTAAATGGTCGAAATTTTGAATTATTAAATCGTCGTGGGACTTACTGCATATAGTGCATACACAAACCTATATATAATAGTACACTGTATACGTACAAATGATTCGACTGAGTTTATTTTACGTAACTTATATTTTGATTTAAGGTCAGAAAATTTTGATAGTAATATGTATTTTATTTTTATGAAAGTAACAGTTGTGAATTGTTACAACATATTTAATGTGTTTTTACAGACTCCAAGATAACTCATGATCCTCGAGCATTATTTATAATTAGATGTAAATATTGTTCATTATTTCAAGTAAAGTAAAACACGAATGCAAAAATTATATTGTAGTGAATTTAAATGTACATGGTAGCATATTTTGTTCAGTGTTTCTAGAATATTTAAATACATTACAATGTATTGTTTTAAAAAAAATGTATATAAATGCAATGCGCATTATATGTTATATATTAACTATAATAAATTAGGCACAAAATCAATCAATATATTTTCGTGAACATATATTTAATGATAAGTTATGTTTAGTATGAAGTGATGGTGACGTATATTATAACTTTAAACGGTAAACCGAATAACAGTCTTGAAAGTAGTTAACGAACTCTATACTTATAACGTACATAACGTATAATATGTGGTTCTAGTGGTAGATGTATATTATTCTGTTTATAATCATTGGTTTGGCTAATGTAAGCCATTTGCATAGCTTTGCGCGACCATTTCTATTTTTTAAATAAATAATTACTGGTAAATTACGTTTCAGTAAATTATACTATTTTAAGGAATCGTTTTTACATTTTCAAACAATTATCGTGATGGTTTGTTTGTTTTTTTTCCATTTTGAAACCTTTCATTACAAACGACACGACGATGAAAAAAAAAAAAAAACAACCACTGAAACACTATAATGTAGATCGCCGTGTACCAGGTTACTGAAATCTAACGTTTAAAATAATTGGACACGCCAACTCTAAACCATATTATAATACAACGCGTATAGTGAATACTATTATGATATTCCACGTATTGTAGATATAATAACATTTGCTCTACTCGATACCTATATATACGTAGTATGTATTTATCAACAGGCGCAATACACGATAAAAAGGACTACGACGACGTCAAGAGACACTATTATAACCGGTAAAGAATAACAATAATAATAATAATAATAATAAAAATGGCTTCTGTCACATTATATATTATCCGGTGTACCAAGTCGCGCGAGTGTGTGTGTGTGTGTGTGTGTGTGTAGATGCAGATTAAAGGGAGACAAATCCTACTCGTTTAAAAATCAATAGCCTCCCCGCTGCAGATTGGCAGCCGCAAAACATTTGTTCGCGCAATATGAAAATAACAAATGATAATAAAAATGGTAAACGGTCGTAATTTATCGTCGAATTATTTGTCAGACACAACGGCGACGGGAAGAGGAGAGAGTGCGCGCGCGCGATCGTGATTTCTCTTTTGTGTCAAAGTCGCGGCCCGCATTATATATCCTCCTCGCCGCGTGTGTTTGTGCGCTCGCGCTGAGATATTTTATAGATATAATATATATATATATATACGCACACGACGGCGTCAACCCCCCCGGTCGCTGCAGCGGGAAATATTATAATAGTGACGTTTTTTTTCCTCCTCCTCCTCCTCCTCCTCCGTTTCTTCTACCCCGCCGAGGGTACAGTCAGTATATAGGGGTGGCCGAAAAGCCCATTACTCACCCCTCCCCTTCACTCCCCTCCCGCTAAACCGCTCCCGCCCCTCGCAGCGCATAATATAATACGAAGCGATGATTGTTTTCCGTATGTGTATCTACGCGATATAATAGTCCTACCCCACGTAACAGTTTAACGCCGTTTATACCGCGTTGTTGTTCCGCGGGTAAGGACGACGACGACGACGACGGCAGGGACCATATTATTATAATATAATACGTATAATGATAACAATATGATGTGAGCCTTCGCATCGAATTCGGCGAAGTTTTCATGAACCCCCCGTATGAGCTGCACTGAACGACTGCGTTCCGAGTGCTGACGACGGTATAGGTGTAATCCTCTGCACGTACACACATATTCAATAATGTGTCACTCGTATCCGAAATCGGATGAATATTATTTGGGATTATCCCGCGGTTAGGGCATTATCGGCTGGTGGCTGTAATAATATTATGTGCTCGTGTACACAACCGGAGAGTGAGTCCGACGGCGGGGGGGGGGATGGTGTGTTAAATCTTTTATCGGTGCGGGGGGATGGTGTGTTAAATCTTTTATCGGTGCGGGGGTGATGTACAATCATTGTACGGTACAACCGACAGTCCCGACGTAACAGTTTAACGCCATTTATACCGCGTAGTTGACCCCCAGGTTAGGACGATGACGACAGGGACCATGGTATAATAATATGATATGATGATAACAATGTGAGCCTTCGCATCGAATTCCGCGAAGTTTTCATGAACCCCCCCGTATGAGCCTCGCACTGAATGATTGCCGATCCGAGTGCTGACGGTTGATATAATCCTCTGCACGTACACGTCATATTCAATAATATCACTCGTATCCGAAATCGGGTGAATATTATTTGGGATTATCCCGCGGCGCAGTATTATCGGCTGGTGGTTGTAATAATATTATGTGCTCATGTACACACTCGGCGAGTGAGAGGAAATCGCATGCCGCCGCGCATTAAGCTGCAGATCAAATATAACCCTCGTGCGGTGAGGAGGGGGGGATGGTGTGTTAAATTTATTATCAGCGCGGGGGTGAATATATAATCATTGTATACGACAACCGACGGTCCTACGACCCTAATGACTTTGTAATTGAAGGATTTCGCGATACAAATAATATAAATATAATGTTATAGTGTATTTTACGTCAGCGTTGTTGTTTTAATATAGTGTTAAGTCGATTGAGTTATTTTCATCTGCTATATGCTCCATAGTTATCGCGATTGAATTAACGATAAGTTAGTGGTTCATTAAGTATATAAAAAATTATTATTGTTGGTAATAAAACAGCCAAGCGGATTGATAGATTTTTTTTTCAGATAGCATTCAATTCTTAACAATGTAATAAAATATAAGCAAATAACACACACGGTACCTGTATAATATTTCTATACTTAATAAGTTTTATTTTGTAACAGGTATTTTAGGTTACCTGCTATTAAATTTGCATGGGAAATATTTTTAATTTATCATGTTTATTAATATCAAATATTATAGGTATGTACAACAAATTAATTATTTCGTTTTTCGCGTATCTAAAGACTATAATATAATATATCATATAGTGTCAATTAAACAACTCTACTATATTTATACAAGTTTTATATATAGTTCTTTAAATGTGCCCACTAATGCCAGCGTAAGGTTTACATTATACAGGGAGGTAGGTATACTTGAAAAAGTAAACTCATTTGTAAATTACATTTTAATAGTATTAAACGGTATCATTATCAGACAAACAAGATAACGCATGTTTAATTTCAAACTTTCAAAGTTTACATACACGCTGGTTTAATCAATTATATTCATGTTCCCATACCTTGATGAACTAGATATGAATAACGCTATGTGAATCATACATAACTACCTACACCAATTTGTACCAATTTTAAACATACATATTAATATATTATTATATTAATTTGTTTATTTTTTTTTTAAAAAAAATGGACGTCTACCTATATAATTTACTTGTAATTAGATAAAAATTAAAAAAAAAAATTGAAATCGACAAACGGTTTACTTACACATACATTTTTATTTCGCCATTCGTCACGATTTTACACATAGCTCATATTATAATTCATACGTTATAATTATTGAGTACTAAAAGTGCGTTCATTGAAAATACGTAACTATGATTACCCATTAGCTATAACAAACTTGTACGACGAAATTAATTGAACAACCATATAATAACACTTTTACAATGTGTACTTGAGCTTGTTTTTAAAACTTTTTATAATAGTATTTGAAAACGATACGTCCATACATCTGCATTCTGATTGTTGCAACGTTCATTAGGTATACGCAAGATACAAGCGATTTACTGAAATTAATATTTCAATGTAGAAACGTATTAAAAATGAAATAATTATTACGTATATTAAACCACCATACCTATGCGCTTATGTCGGTAAGTCAATTTCATAGATTACAAATATTTTAGTTGGGATTTCTACAATTTAAAAATTGCGTAAAAGAAGAACGTTTAAATACTAGTACTACATCAATTATATAGGTAATTACTAAGTATAATACCTATTCTTGTTGATGATTTTATCATGAAATAAACTCTCATGAAGTTCATACAGCGCTATCTAGTGGCTTTTGCCCATATTCTTTAGTCCATTGTTTTAACTTTTCAATAGGTGCTTTGTACATACGTACCTACATATTGATAGTTTATTCATATTGTACACTCAGACTAGTTAGTGCCAATAATACTTATTATTCACGGGCACGCGGTGTACACGTGGATATCATTTGACATTTCATATTATATTATACTATATTACACAATATTAATATATAGGTAGTTAATAGTTGTAGTAGGTATCTACTGTTTTTCATGTTATTAAATAGGTACTTCGTTCAGACGTTGAATAACTGCAGTCACCAAGATTAAATTATTTATAGTATTTATTTTTGGCGATTGTGATTTTCTGTGTACCTATATGTGTTTGTTTAATTAAATTTTTTGCTATTATATATTTTAATGAAAATATGAAATTCAAATTACCATACTAAATTAAACTCCAAGGGCGTAAGTGTGGTGGTGAAATTAAGAAAACTTTTAAAAACAGTCGGAGGCCTGGACTTCGAGCCGGTAAACTTATTAAAACAAAAAATGTTTCGGTGCCAAAAACGAAAGTTATAATAGCAAACACTATACGAGCATAGCGCCAAGTACACAACAGTGAACACGAAAAACGTTGCAGAAGATTGCTATATCGAATCATAATATTAAACTTACGACAAATTAGAATGTAATGTTCACGAGTCAGAGAGTTCGACGATTATAGGTGAAAAGACTAGACAGCTAGATGACAAACTTAACGCATGTGACTAGGTCTAAGTAGATAATTATATATATCTGTGCATTGATTTATATTTTGAAATATTATCGTAGATGTGTTTCTGAATGATAATATGATATTTAATGTAAGATTGTTAAGATAAGTTGTTATTATATTGATAATGTATTGGTTACTATATTATAAT
>NW_019104028.1:0-34250 GCF_001856785.1 Myzus persicae
TTTGATTCTTAATATTCATTTGCCTGCGGGCGCTCATGCCTCCCTTTACATTTTTTTTCCATAATTTAACTCGAGTTCAATTATTTCAAAACCTTCTTTAAATTTTTGATGGCCAGTTAGTGCCTCAAAATATTAATTATTTCATCAGCTAATTATTAACAATAAAGCTATGAGTTTATTAATACTGATATTGTAGACTGCGGTCTTTAATATTAGTTTTTAATGTACATTATTATACATTTTTTAAATTTGATACTTGAAATTCCTTTTGCCCGTGGGCGCCCATGCACCCTTTCCCATTTTTATTTTTAAATTCATATTCTATTGTATTTTTAAATATTTTTTTTTATTTTGATTCTTACATTTGATTTGCCTGCGGGCGCCCATGCACTCCTTCCCATTTTTATTTTTAAATTTATACTTTATCATGTTTTTTAATAATTTTTTTTTATTTTGATTCTTAAAATTCGTTTTCCCTCGTGCGCCCATGCACCCCTTCCCATTTTTATTTTTAAATTTATATTCTATCATATATTTATATACTTTTTTTATTTTGATTCTTACAATTCATTTGGCTGCGGGCGCCCATGCCCCCCTTCACATTTTTATTTTTAAATTTAAATTCTATCCGATATTTTTATAATTTTTTTTATTTTTTAAAGACTTCTGCAGTTTGATGTGACACTCATCATCTTTTGAATTTCCACTGCTTGAAAAACTTTATGTTTAAATCCCAGATTAAAGTAATTAAAATAATGCTTCAAATAAGTTTTTTATGTTGCTTTAACATATTTTGAACTTATATATTATAGTTAAAATATTTAGTTTGTGCAGATGTTATAGATATTTAAATTTTTTCCACAAATTATTACTTAAAAATAAAAACAAAAAATAAAATAAATGTTTTCAATTCAAAATTACGTATTTCAGTACTTGTAGTTATAGTGTATAATGTATAATGTATAATATATAATATATTATGTATAATTACCTTTATATTGTAGACAATTTAGTATAAATAAATAATATTTTTCATAATTTTATATAATTATCCAGTGACTGCTTGACAATGATTAATGCAAATAGCGCATGTTCTATTTTAATAAAACAATATTAGTCATGACTGAAGACAAAAATGTTTTGTTTTGACTACGCTTTATCAGTGCGCGTGTTCTCCATAAAATATAAAGTTTTTATTTTTTGATTAGTCGAAATAAAGCGACTTTGGTCGCTTTATAGCAGTTTTGCTTTACCAATGTGAGGTCACCCTAAGTACCTATAAATTATAATCATATTATTAAGTCACGGACTATAAGTTTTTATAGATTTTAAAGTAAAATTTAATTTTAATTTTAAGATTATAGTCCGTGTATCGTGCACACATAAAAATTGAGTCGGTAACATATATTCACACACGTCATTCTTAAGGGCTCATTAAAATTAAAATTAAATTCGAGTATGTTTTGAATTATTAATATTAATTGAGTTAAGGGTGTCAGTACCGGTTTTTCAATTTACCATTTTAATTAAAATTTGCATGTTCAAATTTGGGATTTGATCCGACCTGCAACGACGTCCTTAACTATTGTAATGTAAACTGTAGGTTCATACCACTATTATAATTTGACCATGGTAAACGGACGGATGGTACTTTACAGGTAGTGTGGTAGACAGTGCTATATCCCAGTATCATACAGCTAAAAGTGAACTAGATATTATAAGATTTTCAAAACATTTTAAATTTAAGCTCATGAAAATGTGTTAAATGGGCATAATATTTAACAACCTAGTAGTTTTCATAATTTTTTTTTTTGGTTTTAGATGCTTAATCGATTGTTGAATCAAAACTTACCTATCGTACTTATACTTTAGACATTTTGCACTGTAGGCTTAAGTCTGTATAAGTGGTAAGGACAATTTGCTCTAACAATTATTTGGGGATTATTTTTTTTTTGTGGTAGATATGGCGTATGTATACTTACCCACATTTTGTGTGCTCAAACGAGTCGTGAATCAATCAAATGTGCGCAAATGGTGTTACGCACAAGTGGAGTTTTGAATTTTGTGTTGTATAGGAGGCACCTATACTCTGCTCCACGCATATTTTGTGCAGTAAGTATAATATATTGTTCATTTATTCGGCAGCTATAGTCGATTTAACGGCTACTCAGAGTTTTATTGTAAGTAATAGATTTTCAGATTTTCCATTGATTCTAGATCAAGTCTAGCATAGGTTCAAAGAACTTCTCTTCAAAAAATACCCATAATCCACATCACTGTTTAAGGAGTAACTTGGTAATGTTTTCTTCTAAGTGTAAAAACAAAAAGTGCAACAAAATAAATAATGTATTAACAAGTAAGTAGCAAATAATAGTTTTAAAAATATATTTTATAACAAAATATTTCAGGTCAATCTCTTTTATTGTGGTTTATTTTATTATAAAAACAAATATTATCACAATTTTCAAGAACCTATAATATATATAATATATTTTTGATACCTATAATTTTTAATTTTGTATACATATTATGACATTTTTAAAGAGCTAAAGTAGGGTATCTACTGACGCGTGGCCGCGTGGGTGAAAACGGGGAAAGCACAAAGCAATACAATAATTTGTCTCAGAATTTATAAAAATAGTTTAGTTTCTCTAACATAATTCCGCAGTTTGAATTATAATACAAATTATGGTTTATTATATATTTTTGATTCTATAATTCTCCTTTTATTAAGTTATAAACTTATAAAATGTGTATATATTTCGAATTTTCTAAATGTTTTATTTTGATGTAAATTTATTTATAGTAATAAGACTACTCGTATCTCCGTTCATAATTTTAAGGAAATTGAAGACTGCACAAATATGCAAAAAGAACAATTTTAATCCAATGCTTTAATTTATTTAGTATATTTAGACAGAAAGCTTGTGATCTATATTTAAACATACTATCGTCAAAAAAGAATTATGAAAATCGATAAATACATTTTTTTTTTTTGAACAAATATAATGAAATTACTTACGACTAATTATGTTGGTACATTAAGTTTTAATAATATAAAAACATTTAAATCTTTAATTCAATCATTTAAAGCAATTCAGTTAATATTGTAAATTATTGATATATAAAAGTGAACATCTTTACAAAATACTGCAATGTCTATAACAATATAATATTAGTAACAGTTACAATTTTATAGGGCTATTGAATATTTTTTCGAATAATAAACTATTGGGAAAAAAAGAAAACTATTCAATGTGTTTGTTTGGAATGCAATATTTTTTTTCAATTCAAAAATGTTTACAATAATATTTCTGGTTACTGGTTTTTGGTTAATAATAATATTATTCAGTTTATAGTGACTTAAAATTAAAGGAAAAACGTTAATTTATAAACAATATTTTTTAGGAATAAAATTAATTTTGATATAATAACAACAGTCATTATGAATATAATATTTTTATGTTTCGTATGTATAATTTAATATTATCTCTTGAAAAAATATATGTGTAGTGATTTTATCATCTAATGTAAAAGATAATGCATTTTATGTTTGTTTACTATAAATTTAAAAACATGACTAAAGTGAGATTAAATTAATTAAAAAATCGAATTAATTTTTTTTAAATGTTAGGACATAGAAAAAATCTAAAGCTGTTTAGTTTGTTATATGTGCAGGTATAATATTGACAAAGAGGCTATAGTTACCTGGGAAACGATATGCATTTGATCGATGGTTTAAAGTATTCTCGGTGTTTATACTACGTATTGTGTAATTATTTGGTAAAATAAATAAAATTATAAAACAAAGATATTTAATAAAATAAAATAAAAATGGGAAATTCTTGTGCGAGTTGCACAGATTTCTCATTCTCGAAAACAGCTTCAGGATCTGTTCTGGATAGAGTAATATCTCAAGCGTCTAACGAAGACGATTGTTTGTTGTATAAGTAAGCAATTCAAATTATTTACATTTGAATTTGATATTGTTAAAATATTAAAAGTAAATATTATTACATTTTAAGGTTAGCGGATTATAAAAAAGGAGGAGAATTGATCAACGTGTATAATAATGGTGGCCAAGACGAAGCGGAACGATTTATTGTTGAAAAATTACCCGGCCTTATGTATAACAATGGTAAAGGTCATATGATAAATCGAAATGATTATTTGAGATGGAAATTTCAAAATCGTAAACACGTAAGAATAATGTCTACTAGCCGTTAAAGTACGTATGTAATTGACCAACCATCATAATAATTACACCGATACAATTAATTACGTGCTGACGGGTTCAGCATTTATGCAGAAAAATGCAAATAATATGGTGTAGGTAGGTAGTAGGGTGTGCCGTAGACAGGATTTTTTATGGGGGGGGGAGGGTTCATAATAATATTGAAATAATATTTAAAACATTATATGTTAACACGATATATTTACTACTATACTAGACTACTGAAATTGGCTATAGTATAATTTAATTATAACAGAAGATCTATTTTTCTCGGCTTTTTGGCCATTTCATCTGATATATTTTCTTCTAGTGTGATTTCAATATTCCTGTAATAACTCAGGAGCACCAATCCATTAAGATGATCCTGTTCAACAAAGAGTCTAATAAATAATTATAATATAAATCAACATATTTAATTAATTATAATCTACCTCTTTCATACTATTCCTGAGATGGGATTTTACTCTTTTTAAACTAGAAAAGGATCTCTCTGGCGTTGCAGTCGAGACGGGAAGTGTACATAGAACTTTCAATAAAACAAATATATTAGGAAATATAACTGGATCGCAATGCTTGATAGCATGTAATGCATTTGATGGCAACATTTCATCATCCTTGGTTACCATGCGCTTCATTTTTTCTTTCCAAATTTGTAGCTCACAGGTAGCTGTGGTAATATCAATATGAGGGAGATAAAAATTAATTAAAGACTCAAAATCTGCATTATTTTACGAATTTGTATCATCAAACAAACATTGAAAATCTGAAATATTGTTTTAATTGCTTAAGTATATAAATTATAAATATATTTATAGTAGATACCTAATATAATTTAAGATTGTTATACCTTTAAAAATATTCTGATGAGTTATAAAAATCTTTCTTTTATTTGTGATATAAAAGATTCAATAAAAGGGATGCATATAGAAATTCGATAATAATCTTCAGGTATTAAGTCATTATTTAATGATAAATAGTTAGATCTATTTTTTTGTCGGCGAGTTATTAGTTAACAGATATTTCCATGCCTAATAAGTAATATTTCAGCCATTCTCTAGTAGCATGTACAATTATAAAAATTGTTTTTATGGATATTATGTAAAATATTATCATTTAAATCAAATAATAAATATTTACTAATACCTCAGTACTTCAAAATAAAGTACCTAGTTAGACATTGGTAGGTACCTATATTTTCCACAATATACAATGTGAATGGGAGGGGTTTGAACCTCCCCCCGTGTTTACGGCCCTGGTAGTAGGTACTAGGTACCTACCTGAATATTTTTTTGTTGAGATCCAGTACGACCAGAGTACATGTTAATTAAAATGAACGTTACTGTTTATATTCTGATCTATTTTAAAACTATTATGTATTTAATTTATTTTACAACATATTTTGATCGATTAGAATTTTATAAGTAGGGTCAATAGGATACATACTAGTTGCGGACGAATTATTTAGGTCAATACTATAACATAACAATCGCGTACAGAGTTTTTTTTAATAAAAACCACAAGAGTTTTGGACACAAATATATTACGTAACAAGAAATTGTAGCCATTTTGAACATTCTCAACAGTGGTGCCGAAGTTTTGAAAATGTGATGGGGAAATTTCGAAACTTCGCGGCTTCAATATATTAATTATTTAATATAGAAGTACCTTCAGTACCTGCCCTAATATATATTTACTCATAATCACGGTGACGTGGATTTAATATACTCATGCTCATGATAAAGTTATGATGTAAATAAAATGTGGCCGCACGGCCACATTTTTAAAAAAAAGAGGTCGGGCCATGGCCCGACGTTCGCATGGACTTCGGCGTCACTGATTCACAATTATATTTTGTTATAGCTATTTTATGATATAGTAGGTGTTACGTGGCCCGTTTGACGTCGGCTATTTTGGAGTCACGGTTGTAGCGTGTTACCAATCGGCTATCTTAATATTTAATACTTATATACACTGTGCAACTGTGAAAGCATTCGTTATTTCCATATTTAGGTGGCCGTTAATGTTGAGGAAAGGCCGGGCCCTCACGATCCGTTGACAAGATGGGTGGACCACGTGGCGTGCTGGCAAATGCAATACAGAGGATCATTAGGCGAAAGTCTGTTGCACGTATTAATCATATGCGATACTGTGATACACACTCGGCTCTCCCGACTACTTCTCAAACACTACCCGATGTTAAGTCAAGATGTTGTGGAAGGTGAAGAATATCTCGGTACGTCGTAGTGTAGTAAACACTGTTTAAACATGACTTATAAATGATTTCATCCTGTGAGTATTCGTCCGTCTATTTTTCACGACAGTGTTGGCATATTCTATTGAAGACATCAAATTAACTTGTAAAGTTCATACTGTGCAGTTATAGGTCGCATGATGGTTTCATACATCTTGATATTATTATTTTATTTATAGTCTTAATTTTTGTACTTAACTATTCATAGGCGCCAGTGCATTACATTTGTCTATTGCTTACAACAACAACGATTTAATCCAAGACTTGGTTGATGCTGGAGCAAATATTTGTCAAAGAGCCATAGGTATATACTTCATATAATCATATTATATCAACCTACTAATAAATCTGACGCCTAAATATTAAAATATATTGGAAATAATATATTACACGATTTAGGGAGCTTTTTCTTACCACGCGATCAACAGAATAAAGAAATCAATAACAAACACACGGATTACGAGGGTCTAGCGTATCTCGGAGAGCTACCGTTAGCGTGGGCTGCTTGTTGCGGAAACCAAACGGTATATAACCTGTTGATTGATGCTGGAGCAAACCCTGACGCCCAGGACTCGTTTGGAAATATGATTCTCCATATGGTGGTCGTTTGTGACAAACTGGTAAGTAATTAAATATTGTTCGGCAGCAAATCGAACCATGTCCAAATACGTGCAATATATAATGTAATTAATAATTATATAATATTCTAAATTCAGTTGTTGTGAATTAGGTGTGTTTTATTTTATTTTTGAACACGACTAATACTATTTACAATAAAACAGATTGACACCATCTACCCATGCATAACTTTGTAATGTTTTTACACCTAATATTATAAATTAATACTTGGAACATATATTATAGCTGTACCATACTACCCGAATCCTCCCGGAAATAAATGAAACATAACAAATATATATAATTATTGACTATAATTAAGACGGCCGAGTGAGTGGTTCAGACAATTTATTTTTAAAGTAACTGTAAAAACCACACGCAGATTGTGCTATGGGTGTATTTCTTATTTTATTGAGCAATTTTCTGGAGACAGAAGTTGGGTCGGTCGTAAGCGGTAGCCTACGTTGATTAGGCAATCGAGATCAATTTATTTAATTATGTTAAAATATAATATAATATTTTACTATAATATTATTTATTTTATTATATTTTTATTTTTATTTTTATTTTATTTATTTATTATTACCTGGATGTTCATCGAAAAAATTATCTTACTGCACTTTTAACATTTAATAGTTATATACAAATATACAATTATATACAAATCATTTTAAAGCCTATCCTTACAAATAAAGACTGTGCACAGTGCCACTGTATCTGCTGAGATTCGTTTTTCCTATGCATGCACATCACAGTACAATGATGCTTAGTTATTGAATTAAAATTTAACCCATTTAACTACTCTACAGCTGTGACTTGCATATTAATTTGCAATTTAAAAGTCGGAATCTTATACATAGCAGAGTGACGAATAGCAGTTTTTTTTTTTGAATAATTAAATAAACAGTAAGACTAGTTCAGTACAGAATAAGTATAATTACAGTAATTACAGTAATTATTTTTTATTCTTATTTATGCAATTATGGATGTACAATGTACTTTTTTTTATACTATAGGTAGGTATCCGAGTTTTTTTTTTATCAAATTACAATTATAATTTATATTACAGTAGAGATCCACTTTGTTTCATTTTTATATTTTATTCATACTAATAGGGAGGCTTAAAAGAAAGAAAAGGAAATAGTAGTGATCTAAAAAATGTCATGACCTAGAATTGCCCTTAAGACCATTTGAAGGCAATTAATAACTTATACTCTACCTAATTAATGCTGATGTGTTTAATTTTAAACATAAATTAATGTATATTTTAAATTATAAAATACAACTTAATTAGTGTGTTATACTGTTGTTCTATTTTTATGAAATAGTTAATACGTTTTAACTATAGCTAATAATAAAAATGTATACAAAGTATTGTCAAATGATTAGGTAATTAAAATTATTTGATTTTGAAATGATTTGTATCTAATTTTGTAAAAATGTACACATATCATAGACTAAAAAAAGTGATTTTCACTGTGTTAACATATAATTTATTATAGTTTAAAAAGACTTCAGAATATCAAAAAGCTTACTATACTCCCCCCTCCCCCTTCACAAAAAAAAAACTAAAAAAAGACTTAATATTTAAATGTGTACCTATAAGTATCTATAAAGGGAATATATACATTTGCAATTTATTTATTTGCCCAGAGTATGTTTGGTTATGCTTTGAAGCACCCTAAAGTGCCGGCAAGTAATGGTATAATGAACGTGGCAGGACTAACACCTTTAACTCTATCGTGTAAACTTGCAAGAACTAGTGTTTTCCGTGAAATGTTGGAACTAAGTGCAAGGGAATTTTGGAGATATAGTAATATTACATGTTCGGCGTATCCTTTAAGTGCTTTAGACACATTACTTCCAGACGGAAGAACAAGTTCGTTAATCTATACAGAATTTAGTTAGGTAATTGAATAAAATATTATTTTGAAATATCATTACGACATCGTAGATTGGAATTCAGTATTGTTTATAATTTTGGATGGTACAAAAGAAGAACATTTAGACATGCTCGATGGAGGCATAATTCAAAAATTATTAGAAGAAAAGTGGAAAACTTTTGCTCGGGTATATATCTCCATTATTAGTATTACTAATTGTATTTAAATGCGCAATTGGTTAAATTATACGATTTTTATTTTGTTTTTTTGTTCGGCCAAAGAAACAATTTATGAAACGTTTAGTTATATTATCCATCCATTTAATCATGTTGAGTATTTCTATATACCTAAGACCCGTGGACCAGGACAAACCATTGTTAGGAGAAGCAGAAGACTGGCAAGACGTGGCAAGGTATTGTTTTGAAGGCGGAACAGTAGTCGGAGTGCTGTCATATTTAATCGTTCAGCAAGGTGGAGAAATACTCAATCAAGGTCTGGTAGGATTTTTAAAACAAACGGTAAATGGCTAAGCAAAACGTTTTGAATTAATTGCTAAATATTAACAGCACTTTCGATTATAGTTCAAAGAACCGGCCAAACTGATATTTCTGATTTCAAATTTATTAATATTGGGTTGTATACCACCCAGGATGATGGGTGACAAACAGACTGAGGAAGCCATATTAGTATTCGCCGTTCCCGGATCGTGGTTTTTGTTAATGTTTTTTGCTGGGTATTTTATATAATAATGATTAGAGTATGGATTATGAAGGCATTTGCCTTTTTTTTCTATTGCTCTAAAACGAAGCTATGTCAGCTACAAATTCGATTTATACTGCTATACTACTATGCACGACATTTTATTTTGCTTTTTTTTTGTGCTTTTTTTGCGTTTTTTGAATATTTATGCTTTTTTGGGCATTTTTGGTACATTTTTCAAAATGTGTTCTAAATAAACGTATTTGAAATGTTAATTTTTATTTTATTGTAAAATAATGTGTTTTCCAATATCGTATATTGTATATGGCTGGCTCAATCGATTTTATCTCGTTATGTTATGTCTCGGTATGTTTATCGATGTAATTTAGATACGTATATAGCTTATTGAATATAGTAGATTATTTTATCTTGAAACGACAATAAACACAAAAATTAGTCGAAAACCCAGAAATTGAAGAAAATTTAATCTAAATAAAAAGTAATTTTGGATTTTTGGCTACTGAAATTACACGTTTAGAAACATCTGGGATGCTATTATCAGAATCCGTGTGTTGTATAGAAAAGGTTAAACAACAAATTAAACAAGCTTTGGGAAAAACGGGAGAAACGGTTACAAAAAAACTTGATGATGTACTAAACAAAAATTCGGGATTTAAAATTCTTACCATAATATCAAATATTCTAAAAGGCGAAAAAGTATCAAGAGAGGAACTTCCTGAAGACTTAACATGTGATGATTTAATACATTACAAATTTGCTCCTATTACATCTGTTGACGTCGAACGTAGTTTTTCAAAATACAAGCATATATTGTCCGATCGTCGTAGAAAATTTTTATTTGAAAACTTGAAAAAAGTTTTGATTGTCCAATGCAACTCCCATGATATAGGTAAAAAAAATCATTTCATAACTATTATTTAATTTATTTTTTATAAATTATCTTAAATAGAATAAATTCAATTTACAGATTAATAATTGTGGAAGAATGAAAACTCGGAGAAGCAGGGTTGTTAATAAGTTTATTATAATACCTTTTTTTTTAAAATAATTTTAATACTTTTTTTGTGATAAATTTTTTTTAAAAACCTATTTTTAATGCTTTTTTTAAAGCTTTTTTGGAAGATTTAGACAGCTTTATTGCTTTTTTTTTAGTGCTTTATTTTAGTTTTTTATTGCTTTAAAATCCGTACTCTAATAATGATAATGATAAATAATTTAGCGTTATACATGATATAAGACAAAAACAATGTTTGTTAATGAGTAATACATTGAATAAATTGCTTTAGCGCTATACGCCTGACTGGTCCTTTCGTAACTATGGTGTACTTGATGATCACAGGAGACATGTTAACCTTTTTCGTCATCTACTCAGTAATTTTGTCTGGTTTTACGCAATCGTTTTTTTTTCTCTACAAAGGATCGCCAGACGTCAGTACGTCGTTATATAAATCTTACCCTTCTACATGGATGGCCTTATTTCAAATTACTATGGGTGACTACAATGTGAGTTACGGCTGATTTCCTTTGACATAACACCTAATGATAATTTATACTACAGTACGTTACGTTTTATGTATATAGTACGCGGATTTGAGTTACACCGTATACCCCGCTCTCAGCAAAACTGTGTTTACGGTTTTCATGGTGTTGGTGCCCATTTTATTACTTAACATGTTAATAGCTATGATGGGAAACACTTATGCGCACGTCATCGAACAGAGCGAAAAAGAATGGATGAAACAGGTGAAACACAATAATATTGGGTCGTATACTTATTATGTTGTTCTGTATTAATATTAAACTTATACAGTTATACGTATAGTCTATTGTAGTATAGTACATACCAATACAAAAACAATAACTAATTTGATTTCCTTATTTCAGTGGGCTAAGATTGTAGTTACTCTCGAGAGAGCTGTACCACAAAAAGCAGCCAGGAATTACCTCGAAGAATATAGCATTCAGCTGGCACCCGGTGACGACGTAAATCCAGAACAAAGAGGATTCATGGTAATTAAATGTAAAAGTCAAACACGAGCGAAACAGCGAAAAGGCGCAGTCATAAATTGGAAGGTACCTTGTCATATTTTTCTTAAATGCAAAATATCTGACATTTTTTTAATAATTTTTTTACTTAATGTTAAATATTGATGTATGACACAGGCATCAAAGATGTTAAAAAGAAATATAATTTGCTACAGTATTAATATTTTATGTATAGGAAATAATCTAAATAATATAACATAACCTTAAAAATGTATATTTTTGTTCATTAAATCAAATTCATAAAACGTGTATAATTTTAATTGTTTTGAGAAAATAATTTTTCATTACGATATAGATTACGTGAATACCAATGCTTACTACATATATGTATAGGAACTTACAATATAATAATGTTATAACACAAAAACTCTGACGCTCTTTCGTAACCTACAGATACTATTTTTTTTATATTAATATTATGCGTTTGTCTTTTTTTTAAAATATAGTTCTATATGTAAATCAGGGATTTTAGCTCTTTTGTATGATACCGTTTATTTTTTCCTTAACTCGTTTTGTTAGTGTTTTTCACTGGTAAAATACAAATGTTGAACAAATTAAGATATTTTGTTTTTTAATTTTTACTAATAAAAATTGAAATGTATTTTATACTTAAGAAAAGTGGAAAGTTGGTCATTCAAGAGCTTCGTAGATTAGAAGGCACTGGCCAAAATTTAAGAGATATGATTTGGAAACGATCGTCTCTATCAGCGTCTTCTCCGGTCGCTAAAAGTGTATCAATGTAATTATTTCAGTTATACTTATGTATTTAAAAATTTAATTAAAATCAAATAATTTCTCTTCAATTTTGTAATTAGAACAAAAAATAAAAGCAAGTCTTATTCTGAAGCAAAAGATGACCAAATTCGGCTCTCTGGTGCACTAGGAGCAGCACTAGACGCGATTGCTGTAGCTCATGATTTAGACATGACCCTGACAAAAGATCAATCGATTGATGGTACCTGCCTACTTTAATTGATACATAAATGTTGGGATATTTAATAGTTAAAAAATATTGATTGTTGTAAGTAATTTTTTTTCAGAATTACATGATCCTTTAAGACAGTTAGTAATAATGTCGGAAAGTGATAAAAATATTGATAAAAGCCAAGTCGAAATAGTGGCGAATGCAGCAGCAAAAATTGCAGTAAGTTTTAGTTAAATGTTAACAGTTCATTTAAAAAAGATACATTTATAAAATCATCTTTAAATTTAAATGTATTTATTTGAAAAATATTTATTCAGAACCAAGATTCTATAAAACCGATATCGGTTAATTTAGAGCAACAAAATGATTGTAAGTAAATTGATTGTTATATTTCCTTAAGTATGTTTTTAATAATTTATTTTTAAATGCTAGTAAAAAATGATAGAACTAAAATTCCAACTGCCGGTAACACAATTACAAATAGAAAACTGTTAAACAAGCAATCTAAAAATTTAAGCATGTATGGTTTTGAGAGTCAGGACATTTCAGTAGATAAATACAGCAAAGAAATTGTAATCACAAGAAGTATTTCAACTCAAACTGGAGGTATTGGTATCATCGAAAAAAACGAACGACCGATAATAAGACCAAAAACTGCAAAAATCAATCGGTAAGTATTTAATAATTTGATACACAAAGATCATTTTCGAAACATAAGTAATATTTTGTTCATAGTCGTTTAAAAAATGCATGTATACCTGATAAATAAATTTTATTTGGGTTGAAATATATAGGAGGTTTTATTTTATAGGGAATTTTAACAATTCACGTAATAATTATGTATAATTTATGAAAAAATAAATTTTTATTTCAATATTAATATTTATTATTAGTTATTACTATTTTCGTTTTCAAATCAAAAGTACCTATACTTATTATCACGTACACCACATTCAAAATCCTATCCTGAAATTGATATAAACTAAAAATATTAGTCTTAAATTTGTCTATAACTTTCCTGGAGGTGATTTTCCTACTCTTTGGTCCATTCAAAATAAAAATAAAAACAAAATGGTTCAAAAAATAATGTTAGTAGTAAAAATCATAATTTTTTTTCGGTATTAGGTTTTATAATTAATTACAAAGAACAAAATAAGTAACATTAAATTACAAAAAAAGTGATGAAAGTTATGGAAGAGATTTTGACTAAATCTGCGATAAGTATAATAATAAAGTATTTTTTAAAGTACATTATATAACTTGGTAATTAATTGACCAACTCATTGAATTAAATATACCTTTTTAAACCCACATATATATACATTTATTTATTTAGTTAATGGTATAATCACTGATGATAAATGTATCAATTATTTAAATGAATTCAAATCTCTCGACGATTACTTTAGAACGGTTAACTACCACAGCCATACCTATAATAATTAAAATTCCATTAACATACTATGTATATACCTCAATAAGAATTAGAATAATAGAAGTCATATTAATGTAAGTTTAAAGCTAAAAGCCCATGTCGCCGAAGCTTCATAAAGATCTATAAAATAAAAAAATAAAATAAAAGTCACCATTTTTTTTTTGATAAACATTAGACATGTGACATGTCCTACCGAGATGATAAAATATTCTGTAAATTCGGTTTATTGCTCTATATAGTCTTGCTTCGAAAAAATATATTTGTTTTGCGTCAAACAGTTATAAACTTATAATATTACAATGTACTTAATAGTTAATATTAACGGTGTACGGATTATTTTGTTTTTATTTCACAATGGTTTCCAGCGTGACGCCCACACAGAATTTCGCGGTGAAAAGAGGCCAATCAGCACAGCCGGACAAACGGGAAGACCACAGGGATAACAAGGAGCAACAGTGTTATTGCATCAGTGGCAACAACATGTTGAGGCCGTGGAGCACTCAAGACCTGGCACCGTTAAACACGATCATGGCTTGGGGTCCCAACGACGATTTCTGACCGAACGACAAGAGATAATTAAACCTAAATAATAAAAAATATAAATTATGGCACGGTGGTGAAACGGCCATTGTTATAATATTTAATACTGCAACTACGTACCCGTCACCCGGTATGCGTTTATGACGTTTATGTCGCTTTATCGTGACACCCATCGCTTTCTCGGAGGATGCTTTCTACTCGCTGTTTTCTCTGTCTTATACATAGGCGTAACGTAGAAAATCTATGTAACTCCTTACGGGATTCTTATTACGGTTTATTCATAGTCAATATAATCAGAGCAAATTTACATATTATTATTATTAACATCTAGTTTTTGGAGGAGTATATAAACCATGTAATACTGCAAAGATTTTTTTCATATATTTATTTTTCAACGAGTTTTATGAATTTTAAATTTAAAATTATTTAAAAATTATTTAAACTCATTATAAAAATAATGTGTAAAAAAACTCTCCGTATAAACACTGTTTATACTGTCTTCTCTGCAAATTCAATAACATATATCATGTAAAGTGGCTCTAATATGAACTAAGAAAAAACTGCATTGAAAATCTGGAAGCTCATATAGATTTTTTGTGTTACGACTCTACTAGTGGTATTATTTTATTTTTAATATTAAAGTAAATTGACATATTGTACTAAATTTAAAGTTAAGTTTATATTATTTCAGGTATTATAAAATTTAAAGGTAAGAATTTATTATCTTGGGCCCCAACTTGGTTTTTTGTATTTTAATTTTGAAACGAGTTATGAGCATTTTAAAATTAACACACAATGTATAATTTTAAAAAGTTCGTGACTTGTTCCAAAATTAAAGTATAAAATAACCTACGAGGTACCCTATATAATGTATATTCTTACCTTTAAATTTGATAATACCTACGTCAATTCACTCTAATATTAAAAATAACAGAGAAAAATGGATTCTTCTGAACGTAAAATTGCCTTTATGTTATGTGTTAGAGTAAGGTGGAGTCAACACACGTGGGTACGACGTCCTCTTTAACACACCATTCCCGGCTCCGGGTTCTATATGATTAAATGACAGCTCGCTGTGGTAGTTAATATTCATAACATGCACCATGCAGGATATTATTAAAAAAAATTAAATTATATATAATATTGTAACCATGATACCTACACCTTATATTTTTATTGTATACATTATTAATTATTATCATAAAATATATAGTATTTTACTAATATATTTTATGATTATTAAATGATAATATTATTAAGAGTAGCCGAAAGTTTTGATTAAATCATAATATATATCATATATTCATATTATTAACCATTTTTTATGAGCTTGAAGCTCGATCAATACTATTTTAGAGTATATTGTGCTGTTATATATGTATTCCAAGGATGCAATACAAGGTACATTGCAATTAAAATACGAACAATATTTATTGCGATTTCTAAAGTCGAATTCAAATAGATAATATCGACTTGGTTTAAGAGTGTTTACGAGTCGACGACGCTTAATATTTATTACTATACGTGATATTTTTAAAGTTTGCGGTTTTTCATCATACATAAAATTATTATTGCACACGTAGTTGGTAACTAGTATTTAGTGAAAACGGGGCGGATTAGAAACAGCTATTATGCGAATCGCGTGTAATGTTTAGTACAACTTTTAAATATTAATTGCTTCGAGCGGTAGTCATTAAGCGGTAAAACAAATAAATTATAATTTTAATTTCCGTAGCATTGAAATTGTCTTTTGGTTAAGGGATTGAGTAATAGTGGTGTATACACGCGCAGCAGACGAATTTAGCACTGCAGAAAATAATACTTTAAGCAACTCAAACCGTTTTCCTTAATATATATTATACAGAGAAGTGGATTTTTCGGAGTACCTTTCGTTAAAATATGTTAACAAAAGTATTACACACATTTTTCATTCAATATTAATAACGCTGTTTTTCAATGTCTTATTTTTGGTAGGTAATTTATAGATTTATATATTGTACGTATTTAGTTTTTAATATCATAGGGTCATATAGTAGGTACCTATAACAGAACCGTGGCTGTTGCGATTAAGGATGTCTTAATAATATTAAGGGATACGCTGATCCTTTGCGAGTAGAACATTTTAAACGATTACGACGCGCGGTTCTTTTCTGTAGCAATAATTTAATTTATAGGCGTGTCTGCCAAAACCATTAATTAACTATTAATTATGTCACTCATTCAAATCATTCACGATTTATTGAAATACGTTCATTTTAAATAAACTTTTATGTTCATTAAATTAATTTTTCAACCCAATTGTTTTTAATACTTATCTCTGTTCTAATTTACTTAGCTTTATAAAAATATATTTATAACCGTTTTAAATTACTATTATTTTGTACTGTAATCAACTGGTAGGTACATTCTGTTTATTTTATAAACGAAAAAGTCTCAAATATTACAAATTTTACAATAATAATGGCTATAACTATTTACATATAAAGAATAAAGAATAATATAGAATTAGAATAGTATAGGTATACAGCTATAATATTTACTTAATCACTCGTATTATACTTTATTAGAACTTTACACTACTTATATTGAGTAAACAATTTATTTTTCTTAAAATCGGACTTTTATCTTGTAAAATTATACAACAAATAAATAACTATAAACATACAGATTGTAAATTATTGTAATAATTATTGTGCCTGTGGGTTATTAATATGTTTTTGGATAATAATTAAGGATAAATAGAGTTATAGTGACTTTGGCATAAACTATATTATTTAGGTCTTATCTTTTGATAAAAGGGAAATTATCGAGGTAATCAAAATCTGAAACAAATTGGAATAAAATATTGGAAATATATGGAAATGAACATTGTTAGTGTTGTTTAAAATTGCTCATGCATAATACAATTTTTTCTCGAATTGCGAATGGCTGGAATGCGATTCAATTGGTAGAATATCTGGAGACAATACATTATTTCATACTTGATACTATATATAAAATAAATACTTTACAGATATATTTATTTATTGACTGATTACTTTGATGTCAACGATGCGCTTGTTATGCATGAAATAAATATACCTACGCTGGTATACAGTCGTGTCTCCTCTTAAAAAGTCATTAAATTAAAACAAACATTCTTTAGATTATTATTATTTAACTATCATAATATTTGTAATACTATAATCGATACGGATTCGGTGTTTTTTGAAATATATAAAAATGAAGAGAAACACATTTTATTGCAAACGAATGTACCTACAGTAAATGTCGACGTTTTCAGCAGTTTTATTGCAGCACGATCTTCAAACTGTGTTTTAAAAATTACTGAAGAGTTAAAAAAAACAAACTTCTTAAAAATTCCATCGTGTTTGATTTTAAATTTATTTATTGGATAGAACAAATATTTTGTAGCATTCCTCGAAGGCTTGAACAGAAAAAAAATGGCATTTACGAGTATGTATAAGAGGAAAAAAGTAACAAGACACTCTGTCCATGACAGCTTCTCCTGTGCGTATCAGAATATATAAAGGACAATAAATCGAATTTACTCTTGAGATGTGATATTATATTATATTATACTCATATGTTGTGTAAATAGATAAATATGTCTGTGCATTTGTTGATTAAAAAAATTCAAAATAAGCAATTATAACAATCATCATGAAAGAGGTTACCATATTATTATTATACACATAATATCATACAATAGCTTTTTTGTCGCGCTACTTACTATATACCATATATGTATTAAAGTCATTATAATGTATGTACTATCCAGGTACATTATAATACTACAGCATGTGGGGTGTCTCGATATCAGATATGACCTTAATCATCTCGTAGAAAATCAATTTATTATTATCTAGACGCTCGTGGTTTTTTCGACAGTAATGTGGAAGAAATGACTGATGCCGTTTGATTGAAATTTCCTAGTACAGATAACTGCTGAAAAGCTCGCATTCTATTAAAAGATTGATGTGGCATAGTGTCTCAGAGATGCGAGACTTTCGACACACTGTAGGTATGTCAGCTGTACACTGACACACCATAATAACTATAATAAAATACTGTCGTGTACTCGTGTGTTAGTTAGTATTTTATAGTGTTATGAATGGCGTTAAAACGTAGATAACATAAATGAGCGGAACAACTGTAATTTATTTTGGTTATCGTTGGATCAAACATAATTCCTAAATACAGGTAAGCGTTGACGAAAATGAGACCCAACAAAATTATTACGAATACGTCAAGTGCCTACCTATCATTATTATATTTTTGTATTATGCTAATTGGGAATATGGTAAGTCGTCTGTGTGTAATTATACGCAGGAGAAATCTGGAGAATGCGCCATGACGATTAAGGAATGTCATCTTCTCATGAATTCGGATATAATATTTCTGAGACTGAGATGATAGAGGTACTCATAAATTCCAATGATAATATTACTGTGTCTGTGTACGAATTAGTATAATATGATAACTACGGACATCAAAGAATGCGTAAGTTTATTGTTATTTATTATTAACATTGTAAGTAATATTAAATTTGTTTTTTGCGTGTATAAGAAACTGATATTGTTTTAAAAAATGTATTATTATAATTATTATTAACTCGATTCAAGGGACGATTTTAAATTTTGATATATTTTTGAGATCGGATGTTGACGATGTTGTACTTGAAATATAAATAAATTCGAGATACCACAGCAGGCACTCCTAAATTATGGTACCCTTAACGAGTTCTTAATAGATTTTCGGACAAGACACGCGAAAACGTAACATAACATTTCCCGTGTATAAAAATGATAAAATACCATATCGTTAAAACCATTAAAGATCGCCACGTCTCGTTCACAGCTATATGCTAGGATAACAATAGTCGATGTGTAGCTAACTGAAATACAATTGGACAACGTCTTCGTTTATATATATACTTTATATCATATATATATAGGTATTAAGTAGTGCGAATCTGTGGTTGTTGCTCCCGGAAAAATATATATTTTTAGCGACCATAATAATATTATTATATTGTTATGACGGCAAAACGCTGAACATACCTATGAGTAGCACTTAACTTTTTATTTTACTTTTATAGTGTTGCGTCATTATATGATATTAAATAAATACCTATCCATATTATAATATAATATTGTTGTAATCTGTATACCGAGCCAAGTTCGCATCCGTATTGCAGTGTTTAAACATCCTTTTGTGGTCGCCGTTATTAATCTTAGTTCCTAGAAACTTTTCGGGCTGCTAAAATGAGTATAGATACCTACTGCAGATTTTCGCCGGTGTAATCGATCTTCTTCATCTTCCGATCAATTAGTTTCCTCCCATTAACCGATTCGGTCGGCTTCTTCTTACAACTTAATCCCGCCGCGTATTTTATACTGGTCTACATCCTAATCACTATATAATTAATGTTCGCGTTGTATTATTTTACAACGTTTTGTTGGAGCGTAATCGAGATTCCGTGCTTATATATATACCTACGTAGTTGTTATTTTACTATGATATTTAAACAAAGCGTCAGATACGCGTGTACCTATACCTACGTAGATAATTAATATACTCAATGGATACAACACTTTACGATCTGGTTTAGTTATTTAGTATTATAATGTTTTTTTTCATCCCTACAAACTCATATTTAAATGGAATGTGTTGATTTTTTTCATTATACTTAATCGTTTTAATTAACTGTCAAAACGAATAGCAAACATTTCATGTAACAATTGTCTCCAACATAAGAAACAGGTAAATAATTTCTGTATAGAACAACAACTGTTAGGCTAGGAGTTAGGACCAGGGCTTGCATTTGAAAAAAAAATTTTGTTTTACGTTATTTACAATTAAAACGTTACACAAATTTTGAGTTTATCTTTATTCAAAATTTAAACGTTATTCAACTTTTGTGTTTATTGTTATTCAGAATTAAAACGTTATACAATTTTTGCGTTTATCGTTATCCATTATTAAAAGGTTATACAATTTTTGCGTTTATCGTTATTTAAAATTTAAAAGCATTTAGATACCTATTTTTAAAGTACACACAGGCCGCAATTTAAAAGTATATGACTATGACCTTTTTTGGGGGACATAATTTCCCCATTCTGAGTTTTAAGTAGGTATTGTATAATTTTATTTATTTTATTGTATTTATTTAATTAAATGGGTAACATATCCCAAATACATATTATTTACAAAATATAGAGCACAGTGATACAGATTAAATTACAATACATAGTTCGTAAAGAAATGGAAATTGAATAAATGATAATATAGTATGATACTAATTAATCTTAAGAGTAATAAATAATAATGTATTATTGAATTTAATAAATTGCCTATAGGCTCTAAGGACTTCATAATAAAATAATAAATATAAAAAAAAAAATATGATTATTATTTTTTAATTTTAAATGTATTATTCATAGTAGTTTCATTTCATTTAAAACTTGTGGGATTAAAATGTTTAAAATTTTTTTTTTTTATTGATCTTAAGCTTCGGCAACTGAGGCCATTAGCTGTAGTAGGATTTGTATTGTAGGTTTGTTTGTATTGTATATTTTGGGACGGTAGGGGGGAACACGTGTGTGTTTGTTTTTTGGCAGAATTTCGAATGGGGCACCCGTAGGTTTCTGCCATGCCCCGGGGGTGGGGGATGGCAGCACTTGTTCTCCGGTCACCGCGACTTGTCCGGAGAAAAATGCCGCCCGGTAGCCGAGGATCGAACCGCGACCGGCTGCGTCGCAGCGGACGCGTCAGACCACTCGGTCACCTCATCCCCCTGTTTAAAATTATAAAGTTGAAATAGTATAATATTGTATTCATATTTTATTTATATTATAATATTAGGTATATAATTTGTATATTATATTAGGTAAAAGGTAGATTAATAAGGATAGGTACCTATGTATCTAAATAAAATATAAACTAAAATTAAAGGGTCAATTATTTCAAAAAGAACATAATATTAGGTAGTTAAATAAACAGTTAGTAGTTTAGTGCCTATACTTACCTAGATAAAATGTATGAAATATTTAAATGTTATAATGTACTTACTTTTGAAACTGTGGAATTGAAGCAACAATATCTTTTTAATTTTGATCCGGTTAATATCTCTTTTTCTTTTAAAATTCATCTTGGTGAAAAACTGTCACATGATTTTCTAAGTTACCAGAGTGACTTCCTGTCCGAATAGGGTTATTGCAGTTGGGAATTTGGCAGACACATTCATTTGTACTAATATTAAATTTGAAGTACATTTTTTGTACTGGGTTAGAAATTGTTCTACCCATAATGATTCTCAATATCTCAATATGTAGTTTATCCACAAAATTAAATAAATAATAAACTAATATAAATAAAACGTAAAACTATAAGTAGGTATACTAGTATAAAATATAAATATTTAAAATTTCAACATTTGACAATTATTAGACAAACGACTGAACTAATCTGAGCAAAATGAAGTCTGAACACCGAACACAATAGTTGAATAACTTGAATGGTATAAATTTCGACCGTAGTACAGATAGTACAGTACAATATTATCAGAGTATCACTATTATTAGCTATTGGTAATTAAATTATTCTATTAATACCTTCTTATTAAGTTTTAAAATAATATCTAATACGGGATCTCCCGGATAGGCCGGATACGGAATAAAATTAATTCTTGGAATGAATCAATAATTGAATTTTGAATACTACTAAGTATTATTAAATAATTGGAAATTAATTATTTCGTTTAACAGAATACAATATATATTATATACCGTTTTGCGTTATGTTTTGTTTAATGATATATCATATATTTTGTTAAACGTTACGTTTTGTTTTGTGTTATTTATTTATTTATGTATTATGTTTATCGTTTTCCGTTATAATTATGTTTACAAATTTCAATCGTTTTTTATCAAATATAACGTTATAATCATAACGTTATTATAACGTTTGCAAACCCTGGTTAGGACTGCAGAAAATGATAATATTCACAGCTTAAGTGATAAGCAGGGTTCGTAGCACATAACACTTATTATTATTAATATAAACGCTTGAAAGAGCATTCAAATAAGCACTTAAAAGCATTGAAAAAAGAATTTCAAAAATGGTTACCTTAAAAAAATTTCTAGTTTTTGTCTTATATTAAAAAATACAATGTACTCTTATGTATTAACTGTACCTGTGTTAAATACATTTTTTAAAGACAAAAAAAACTATAAGCACAATGATGTTTTTTAGGATTCCATTTAATTTTCAAACCCTTTAAAAGTATTAAAAAATTAATTAATTTCTTTAAAAAAAAATCAAAAATGTTTGGCCTTTATAAATTTGGTTTCTAAAGACATTTTTATTTTTAACTTTTGGGTTTTCTGAAAAATAAATTTTAAATTCATTAAGAGTACATCAACAGCAAATAATTGGTACTAATTTTTAGTCGTCATATCGATATGAACCCAGTGCGGGGACGCGGGGTTGCTAATTTTCAAGAACGTGAATTTCTCCTTGTACATTAACAAACAAACATCATTATAACATCAATATTAACCAAAGCGCAAAATAATGCCCACACAGAGCATATTATTATACCTATTATTACATAGTACGTAGGAACGCAAAAAGGTTGTAGCTGTAACTCGTAGAGTGAAACACGCTGAATCATAATAATATGAACCAAAGGTAGATGGGATTTTTTTTCCTACTATACACATAGTTTCTATTAAAATCGAGTTATTTGGGTAGAACTAACAATTTACACCATAATATCATTAAATTCTTATCAGAATTGAGAATGTAATATTATTTTTTTTTCGTGTGTTTTTTTTTCACCGTCAACATGTCGTGTTGTGAACGCAGTTAACGAAAATATTCTGTAACACATTAATATGGTTACACGACAAGATCAAGGGCTTGGTCATTTTTGCGCCGAAAGGATAACGAGTTGTGAACATACATGATAATTTACATAATACAAATATTTTCAGTGTAATATTGTTGATAAATAATAATATAATAATATTGATGAATATTGTCAATGATTGTTTCAAAATGTGCTAAAATATATGCAAATATATACACTTCATATTTTTATTTTTTTATTCCAGTACTCTGTGCTATTTTTGTCAATCTGAATCTATACAAAATGAAGTAAATATTGTTTCTAGTTAAAAAGTATAACAATTTTAATAGTAGTTTATTTTGAATGTTAAAATTTTGTGTTATAATTTTTTAGCAGGAAAATACAATCCCGTCCATGGCATTGACAATTAGTTGTGGTTTTTACAAAATATGCCTTGATACGTATGCATTTATGATATGATGCATGAGAACTTCGAGTGCACTACCATTGCGATTTTTGTAAGACACTCAAAAACAGACAACAGATACATTTTGGTTTAAGATGATCTATTGTTTATGTATTTGGAAATGAAACTAGATTTTGAACACACTGTTCCCTGTTAATAAGTAACGTGCTAATATAATGCAGTATTGCAATATCAGTTCAAATAACGCATCGGATTTCGAGTGCTGCACATGGCAAACCATTGCTGTTTTCCAAATTAATTTCATTCTCATCAGTGACAAACCGCAATCTCTGATACAGCCTGTCGTTTAATACAAATTAATAATAACAGTAACAATAATAATATCATACATTCTCGTCATGCACATTATTAATACCAGACGTAGGTATATTACTCAATACTCATATTAGTAAAATGTGATGATAGAGAGATATTTATTTTTTCATTTTAAAATAGGTACATTTAAAAAGACATTGTAAATTGTAATGAAAATTTACAAAAATCAATAGTTGAAGTGGAAACTTAAGCTCTTAAGAGACTTAGATGTTAACATTGATCAAAAGTTAAAAATAAAAAAAGCATATAAATTTAAATATCCTAATATAATAATTTACAATATATAAAAAGTGGAATATTATAATTAATTAATTGAAAATGTCATAATATATCAAATTAAAATAAAAACACCAGCAAACTTTCACATCATTAGGGTTTTAATTTGTTTACAAACTGTTAACAGACAATAGTTCTATATATTCTCTACAAGACAATAGGTACATTTGGTACATGTTAAATAATAAAAGTTTCACATGAATAATTTGTGAAGAAAGCTGTTTACTAGCAGCACCTAAGTATTTTAAATGTAATTTCTTTGATTATAATAGTATTTTTGTACAATGCATAAGATTTAGGAATAAATATACTGATATTTAAAGAAATACGTGCGTCACAATTCAATACCTACCTACTTATATAATAACTAATAAGATTTTTTTTATTCCAAATTTGGTCTTGCGTCTAGATAGTGCAATTTTCCCAGAAAAAGTAATTTGATTTTGTCAAGTTTCGATGCAGTGTTGAAACTTGGAATGTGATAACATTAAAAAATTGGAGAAATAAAAGTACAATAACACTTCTCTTGCACGTAATAATTCTAGTTTAAAAATATTATTAAATTCATTACTTATAATATTCGTTTCATTACTATAATAAAATGGGCCAGTACTGTTCTGAAGTACTTTTTAAATAGTATTTTCAGTTACGCGTTGATCAACGTTTTGAGTTTTAGTCGAAAAGCTTCACAAGCCCAACCACAAATTACGGTTGCATACAATAATAATGATAACAGATTTGTTGTGCCTGCAGTGCGTTCAATACAACCGGTCGATGATTATTTTATGAGCTCATATTATAATGGTACAATATTATAGGTATTTAGTGACTTGTATTTATAAAACAAAAAGGTACCTATACATTATAACATAATGTTATTACGTGTTCATAGTGCAATTTAGGTGTACACATTTTGACAAATATACATATTTTCTCTCTGTCCGGAGACGCGTGGCGTGGCGCTATCCCGAACTATAATGCATACATCGCACGACGGAGCAATTGCGCCTACCGGTGGCGGAGCATTTTGAAATTAAACTGCGCTCACGACAGTCATCGGCATCCCATTGGAGAGGGTTGTCCGTGTGACCAACGGCCTCCGCGGGACACACATGTGACAGAAAAACAACATCAATAATAATAATTATTATTATTTTCGTCATCGCAATATAATATAACCATTGCTATAATATTATTATTGCCGTAATTACATTTACACAGAGCCACGCGAGTGTCGACGCGCGAGTGAGTGCGAGTACAATTTTTTAGACGTCAAACAGTATAATATTTTTTTTTTTTTTGAATCCGGGCAGGAGACGGAAATACAATAAACGACTGTTAAGTTAATTTTTTTTTTTTAATTAATCATTCATACAACTATGATCTTCGGGTACTCGTGGATTTTCGTCTGTGCGTTGGTTGCGTTTGGCAGTAAGTATATTGAAACGATAAGTAAATTAATGTCTGATAAATTATAATAATATTACAATATTCACAATATTCGACGATGTGGTGTTATTCAAATGCTAAATTAACGAGATCGTAAGTGACAATAGTATCAGTGCACCAACATTAATTGAAATATACGTCAACGATTCTAAACGGACGTCGGTTTTAGACATTTTTTTTAATTCGTTCGGTACGTAGTATCGCAATTTGCTAACTTCCACACAAATTAATTACAAATAAATGTATGCTGTTTACAATAGACGTGTGTCAAGAGCATACCCACATAAAAAAAACAAAATAAAAATTAACTTTAAATGTGATGGGACAGACAACCGTGTATTGCCCAAACATTTTATTTTATTTAAATTAATATGTTGTATGTATTATAACATTATTTTATAGTTTAAAACTGAAATAGGTAAAGTCTTGAATTTAAAAATTTATTTTAAAATATGGTTATGTAAAACATAGTTTTATAGAACTAATAAAATCTGCTAAAATAGGTTATTATTTAAAATGTATATAACCGTACAGGTACTTACTTCTATATCAAGACGTAAATTTTATCAAATTGCTGATAATATATTTAGTAGGTGCTAACCTAAATAAATATTTTGATACGGTCACTAGCTAATAAATATCGTAGCGGAAAACTAAACCACTACAGTTATCCATAAGCATATCGCAATTAAAAAAATATTGCAATTACATAAACATTGTTATTAATTTATTATAGTCATTAGTCATTAATGAAAAAAAAAAAAAAAAAATATTTCACGTTTTGTTGCATAAAGATAATTATACTATATGTTCAGTGACATATTTTCTTTGTTAAAATATAATAAGGGACATCGCCGTGTATATGGTAGGTACATACAGAAGTATAGTATGTACACAGACTGTTCTTTTTCAATTACATCATTAAACTAAAAGCTTGATATAATATATTACTATGCATAACAACCTTAGTGCATTAAGATAAAAATCATAAAACTTGTCACCAAGTAGTATATTAACAAAAACAAGTGTGTTTTAAATTTGATATTAAATACAAATTGTTGTAATTCAAAAAGCTAATAAAAAAAAAAATATATAAAAATGTTGGTGTAATTTTTAAAAATGTACGTCGCACAGATATGTAGGTAGATGTGTGTAGTTAAATTTAAATATAGTCTTTGATTTATAAAATAAAAGACGCTATGAAACAAATAAAAATTAAAAAAAACCATTAAATCACATAACTTAAATAATATAGTATGCTTAGTTAAATATTTAATTCACAAATGGATAATTATTGGATCTTTTTTAGCAAATATAAATAATAAAGTGGATTTATCACAAAATTATGTATTCTACATTTTTTTTTTTTACCAAATATATTTTCTACATTGTACACTCGATTTATATGTACCTATATTTTTTTTTAATATTTAAAAATTAAATTATACAATTTTTATATTGAATTTAAAACTTTTCTGTTTCAATAAAAATAATAAATACGAGCTGCTTAAATATTACTTACAGCTTACAAAACAACGAAATTACTTATTTTGAATTCAAAATTATAAAAACGGTTTTATAATTGATTTGATTTTAATAATTTTATTTAAGTATAAACAACACAAAACTACAAAAGTGGTTTAGTTTTTAAAGCAAACTTTGATAATAATTTCCTTTGAGTAATAAAATGTTTTATCTATACACAAATGTGTTGGCAAAATAAATATTACCATAATAATATATTATTATACTAAACAAGCTCGTGCAGTCTATTTTTATTCGCATTATTTTAATTCAATTTTTACCATAAACTTCATATAAGCCATGTTATAAAAGTAAACTAAAATAAAATTCAATAAAACATATTTATATTATTTTGATTTTGAGTCCTTTATTTAAATTCTTTATATTCGCTATATGGTATTTTAATATTTTGTATTATGCACCCTGTTGAGTATTCTCTACATATAAATTAGTGACATTCTTGAGATAACTAAATAAGCAATTTCTGTTTTGTGTGGTTAACTACACAAAAAGGATCTCATCAGAATAATTTAAGTTTCCGTATTTTCTTTGATTTTGATTCGTTTTCTTTTTTTTATAATTATATTATAATTATTTTACACTAAAAATAATATTTTATACAACTAAGAAATGGCGTTAACTATATAAATAAAATACTTTAAAAGAGATAGATGTATATGTTTCCTTAAGATTGCATCAAATTTAACAGACTTGTGTTTATGCATACCTACAAATAAATAATAAGTTTAAGTTTGAGGATCAATTACATTACTCCTTATAATTTGTTTGAATGCACATTTTAATTATTCACAGTTAAGAGACACATTTCGATAACAATTCATTATGAGATACATTTTATAATTTTTCAATTGAAAGTATTATGAAGTATAACATATTAGCTGTCGACAAAGGAGTAAACGATAAAAAGAAAATAAAGTTTTTTGTAGGTATATATTATATAATATTATGCGAGTTTAAGGATAACAATTTTGATTAGGACTTTAAATTAAATTTTGGTTGAAGTTACGAAATTAGTTTAATTAATACAACATTAAATTACGTGACAAAAATTATAATTTGCCAACGTAAATACCTTAACATGTTTATAACTTATAAATCTAAGTTTCATATAAACTAATCGCTTGTGTACTTTTACACATTATATCTTTATCTTAATTAAAATAATTTAAAAAATGTTTTAACTTTTTTTACGGTGTATGCGCTCACCATTATTTAGAGTCTACAAACAATGTACTTAATTAATTTAAATTCTTTTTACCAACCTATCTAACCCATATTATAGGTAAGACGTATAGGTACACTTATTTAGTACCATTGGGCATATAGACATATGTGCACATATGTGACATATAGGCATTGTGTTTAGTACGAATATAAAGTCTTCTGTTGTTTTTAATTTTATTTGAATAATGGTGTGCACATTTTTAGATAATCTTTTCATTTTATGTACATATAATACACACATTAAACATCAATGACTGGGAATAGTTTTATAAGTCTTTCGAATTCAGTATTTATAATACAACGTAGGCACGAATGTTTTCAGTACGACAGTACCTACATATTTTATTTGATTGTACTTACGTACAGACATGTGTTTAGTTATACTACAATACTGTAACGTCAATTATTTTATGTTGATAGTAAATTGATCAATTTGAACTTTTTAAAGTAGCTATTAAGTAAGTAAAATGAAAACTCGTTTGTTAATGTACAAGCACAATCTTAATTTACGTTGTTTAATGATTCCCAAACCAAAATCTACGAGTAGTATTGGTCCAGAACTTTCTCAACTAACATCAGGTACAGAGGATTCCCTGTCCAATTTACCACTAACAGAAATCTAGTGATTCAGAAATGTCCTCTAAAACCATTCATGGTAAATCAAATTTGAAACTCGATGAAACTGGTCAAGAGACCATCTAAAGTTTAGATTCTAAACTAAAATCAAAACTAACAATAACGACAGACGGTTGAACTATGTAATCATGTACCATATTATTGTAATCTTGCTGTAATTTATTATGTAAAGATAGCTAAATCAAATCATCAAATAACCTATGAAACATATAAAGTATATAGGTACTGTTATATAATGATTTTTCATATGAATATATTTTCTAATACATAATAAAAGGATTAAAATATTAGTTGTTTCATTTATTAATTGAACAGTTTGTGAAGGAATATTTTTTACAAGGAGCACCAGTGATGTTACGAATTTATAAAAAAAATATTAGAAAAAATACAAAATAAAATAAAATGTACAACATTTCAGACAGAGCCTTTTGTGAAGTGGCCATCCATTGATGGAACTTCGTACCATGTACTGTACATTGTACATATTATTTAATAGAGTTTATTTCAGTAATTAAAAATAATATAATAAGTTAATTCACTTAGCAAGAAAAATACATTTTAAATAATAATGCGTGCATGTACACATTTGTACCATAATACAATAGCTCTATATGCATGCCATTTTTACTAAAAGCATTAAAAAATATGAAAAAACATATTATGATATTGTGTTGATTGAAAATGTTTCAATTGTATTATTGATTTTTAGCTATGAGAAATACATACATTTATTTTTTAGAAATTAGGTATATTATTTTAACTTTCTTCCAAAACTGTCTGCAGCTACAAAAAAAAACAAATTATGCAATTCCCTCTATTCCATCCATTATTGGTTGACTTATTTAGCATCACTAATTGAATAATAACATATAAAAATATGTATAGATTGAATTCCGTTTTGAATCAATGATATATCTTTAATTTTAATCGGAATGCTTTGAATGTAATAGTATAACGTGTGCTGGTATTAAACAGAGTATATAATTGATTACATTAACTGTATAAACTCTATTAAAATGTGTTGTTATTTGCTTGTGCATTTATGATTTATTACGTTGAGTATTACATTTTAAGTTAAGTTGAACCAAAATTTAAATTACCCAAGAGTAAATTAAACTGTCTAAACTTTATTACCAAACATGTATTAGTAAAAATTAAATCACTGTGTAGGTAGACTTTACGAACCACAAAAATAACGAATACAAAGTCAAGTTTATTTAAAACCCAGTAACTTCGATTACCCAGAAATAAAGAGCTGAATTTTTAATTCATCAAAAGAGGAGCAATTAACTTATGATGAAAAGAAACGAAGAAAAATAAATAATATAGATTGAAAGAACTAAAAAAAAAAAAACCAATTGAAAAGTGCAAGGTTTCGTAAATGAATAAGGCTATTGCCAGTAAGAACAATTCATTTATGATACATTGGTCCAATTTTTTTTTTCGTTGATGGTTAAAGATGTTTGTATTTTTTTTTCTTTTCTAAACCACGTTTTTGCTGCTAGCCATTTATATAATATATATAAGCATTATAAGCCATGTTTATTTATAAAAATAAGAAAGTACAACTATATAAGAACAGAAAAATGAAAAATCGACAAATAGAATTTTTTTTTTTCGTATAGTATTACAGCTTTTTATTCCGCTCGTATATTATATCGGTATATTATATAATGTAATAAACCATACCACGCTTTTGATTCTATTGTTGTTAAGACAGTATATGTCTTTTGTGTTGTGGCTTCCGCCAAGTTTTAAGCGATGTCTCTACGTCAAAAATTAATATTATCCTTTAGGGCTTTAACACTGCAATTACATACCCACCTAGCTCGGAGAATCATTCTTATCTCGGCGTATTGATTGTTGATTGTCTACGTTCCATTATTGTTTCTTCCATAATACCAAAGCGCAGTTCCTTTGGATACTGAAGTCCTCATTATGTATCATTGCATATTCAATATGTCATCAAAAACAATATTGACCAATAATTATGGTGTTAATAATCATAAAAAAGTCGTATACACTCACGATGGTCTTCCAAATTTCGTGTGGCAACAATTGCGGGAATTATATGAACGATTGTTGCAGGTTCCCCCCATTTTCGGGATGATTTGTATTATAACATATTGTTTTCTTTTCTGTGCAAATTTAATTTTTTAACTGTTGAACTTTAATAGTGACTACCTACTAGAAGTTCTAAAAAAAAAAAAAATATATATATATTGTGTTTTGAGTTCGGTACAATTTCGTCATTTTTGTATTTTCTTATTTCTTACAGTTTACACATAATTTTGTATCCTATATGTTCACCAAAAATAAAATATTTAAAATACATATTTATAGTTTACCTCTGGTTATAGTTGCATCTATATCGAATTTGTTCGTGAATCATGATAATATTTGTCGAACCATTTTGTCCGCATCCATTATTTATTAGTGTGTACAGGTTTATCTTAATGTTTCATATTATACTGTCCAAATGCTAAACAAATGAAATAAGCAACTCTATAGCTATACACTTCAAAAAACGTGAATACAATTTTTAAAAAAATTGTTAACATTTTAAATAAATGTTATGGACAATTTATACCGTTTTAGTTTAAGAGGATGCCATTAAGTGCTGTCTGCGTCTTACTAACGTAAGCCGTATTTAGCGAATTTGTGTTCAGCAGTTCCAATTTCGTTTGGGTAAGATCATCTAACCATACGTCATAAGCTGTATTTTATACTTTACAATATTTTAATTTTTAAGTAAGTCAGTAAGTCCCTATAATGTTATCATTTCAAAATTATCATAAATCGTTTAAAATTTGAATATCGCAAATATGTGTTACAATATTATAATATTAATGCTCACTACACAAAATCAGAACAGCTGAACACAAACTTACTACGCTTGTAGGAGACAACACATCACACGAGTGTTTTGAATTAATTGAATGATTTCCGCGTAAAAATAATGAATTAATATTGTCTACGTGAGTGTCACATAAGAGTCAACAGTCATCACTTTTTTTTACGACGATTGGTAGGGCGCTCACTTTTTTTAAATAAAAAAGTTTTCAGTACAAGTCGACGAAGCTGTTATTGTCTTTCTATAGTACCTAACTAAATCGAAAAAAAATTGGTCCGATTAAAATAATATATAATTACGTATACTATGATAAAATAATATTATGTATAAATAATCAATAACTCCGAAATAATTGTGGGAACGGTTTTTTAATTGAAAAGAAATCGTATATACGCCTTTACTTCATCACTTACGTCACACGATTCGCCGCGTAGAACTTAAAATATATTATTATTGTATTGGAACGACAATCATATATGCCTTGCACTTAAACTAATTAAATTACACTTATAAAATGAATCCCGATTTTTGAGATTTATCCAGAGCAGTATGTGAGCCTATACAGATGTTTTGAAATCAGCTCTAATATAATTATTTTTGAGAACAATTTCAATATAATCTAACAAAGGTTAAATATTTAATTTAATAATAGTTTTGAGACTTTTTTTAAAATATTTCTTTTCCATTTTATACAAATTCGTTGGATTTTATTATAGTCACTGCTTGCATTTGACAGAATTCATTTTAGTTAAGAATTCGACTCGGATTTATTAAATGCATCCCCGCCAATGGCATCATAACATTTATAGATAAATGGTTTTGGATAATAAGTATATGTTCAGGTTGGTTTACCCATCAATATCACACACGGAGCGAACCGTGCCCAATCGCATATCTGATATAATATAATCATAAATAAATAAACTTAATTTCCATTCACGTAACAGCAAACGGAAAAAAACATATTTGAGATTTTTCACAATTATTATCATTTATCACACATTACTTATTTAATCTCACTAATTTTATTATTTTAGGTTTTTTTTGAAGGATTATTAATTTTAATAAAACATCACAAACGGTAGACGTACATCCACACACTATGTACCGACATAATATTGAACAGTTCAATAGATATATGACAGATATCTCCTTTGAATTTATTTTTAGAAAATATTAAACATATTTTTGACGTGTTGAAGTTCTGCTGTTGTTAAGTTTGAATAAAAGAAATTCACATTCATAAAAATGCAAAAAACATGATAATTTTGTATTCATAAAATCATTCGATACCAATGCCATTATGATGTAAATATACATCATATACAAAGACAGTAAAATAGTCCATCAGAGATGTTCTGGAATGTTATCATAGAAGTGTAAAGAAGTCTAATAAAACCGAGATGAGATAAATACTATATGTCTATATTGATAAAAAAATATAATCATAGGTACACATCGTATTTTGTGAAATCAAACAAGTTTAGAAATTAATCCAAAATAAAAAGTAATAACGTCTATTTAATATTTTCATGATGTCACTTTGACGTTAAGTTTTAAATTGTATGAAATGAAATATTATAATATTAAAATAATGACAATTGTAACCACTGAAACTTTTTAAAATTATGTAGTAGAATAAAAATTAACCAATTTAAAAGAGCAGGAGCAACCGGGGCTAAGCGGCGACAGAATAGGGGAGTACCCGGCTCAATAGCCCATAAATTTCAATTCAGATAATAATTATACTACTACTTGATATGATTATTAGATTACCTTTTAGTTCATTTACCGATGTTATAATTTGAAATATTAAATCCACTTACCTTGTATTGATGTGGATCCTTGTTGTGGTGGTGGTAACGTCTCTGGTAGGTGTGGGTTGATGCGCGTTACTATTACTCTACGACTTTTACGATACTATGTTCTTTTCTCTAAATACAGTGCGTTTACTCTTA